>NC_057747.1:20067380-20075704 GCF_004010195.1 Chiloscyllium plagiosum | reverse complement strand
GCCTATCACCCTCACCTTGACCTCCTTCCACCTATCACATTTCCAACGCCCCTCTCCCAAGTCCCTCCTCCCTACCTTTTATCTTAGCCTGCTTGAACACACTTTCCTCATTCCTGAAGAAGGGCCCATGCCCGAAACGTCGATTCTCCTGCTCCTTGGATGCTGCCTGACCTGCTGCGCTTTTCCAGCAACACATTTTCAGCTCTGATCTCCAGCATCTGCAGTCCTCACTTTCTCCCTGAAGTTCTGGGGCCCTGCTATTTTAATTCTCTGTCTCACATTGACCTTTCTGCCCTTGGCCTACTGCAGTGTTCCAGAGAAGCTCAATGGAAGCTTGAGAAGCCTCATCTCATGTTTCAATGAGGCACTTGATGGTCTCCCAGACTCAACATGACGTTCTACAATTTCAAAGCATTGTCTCTGACCCCTCTACAAATTTTCACCTTGTTCCTTCTTTCAGAAAGTGTGAGATTGTCACCTTATGTGGAAGCATGCCCTTTGCTTGAACAAACCTGTATATTCACTGGGAAACCGATACGTCAAATATTTGGAAAAATCCTCAGAAGTGCTTGCTGCCAACTTACTTGTCAATAGATTCCAAGACTGTTGGTGAGGTAGAAACCAAGATACAAAGCATTTCTTTGTGTGACAAGTTTCTTAACTTGCTCAGTCTCACAGCTTGAGTCCAACATCCCTAGAGTCCCCTATTTATATGTGCTTATGGACATATAAAGCACAGTTTCTCTTAATCTTAACAATGACATTAACAAACTTTAAGATGGTTGACCTGAACACTCCTCTCTTCACAAAAACATACACCATCTCAAACCTGTTGACTAATGTCCTACCTCAACGCCACTTTCCCACCTGATATTCTCAATCAGTGAGAGATTCTGTATATATACTGAGGCTTTGCAAATATGCAAAGCAAAATGGACAGGCCACAAGATGGCAACTTTAGAAATGCCTTCCACAGCTCCACCTGGTATTCAGAGCCTGAAATTCATGATGATATTGACATAGTAAATTTGAATGGGAAGTACAACATGAAATTCAGGGGATAGTAAATATTAGGCTAAGGATGTGACCATAATCATGAAGGGCGGAAGTTAAGAATGGTGGATAGGAATTATGCACCCCAGACTTGAATCTGGAGCAGCAGAGGGTGACTGTTAGGTGCCACATAATTGAAAAATAGTGGCAGAAAGGGTTGAATTTACATAAAAAAGCTCCAGATCAGAGCCACAATGAAGCAGCTCAAAACCATACTCCATGTGTCTATTGAACACTCCACAGGAGTCTGCCAGCAATACTAAAACCATTAATGAAACTTAATTGGTCTTTGACATCGCTTGTAGGCTATGTGTTGACTGTGACAACATGAAGACCTGAGTAGTAATTTTACGACTGCATGATCTCGTAAAGGCCCCATTTGGAGAGGATCGTATCTATTCCGGAAAACAGTCATCATGCCTGAACTTCCAACTTGTGCTCCTGGAGGTCTAGATTTCTTGCCAGGAATGCAACGTTGGAAACACACCTCTTGAAATTGAGATCCACATATTGATGTGTTTGTTACTGTTCACCAACCTCTCCAAAATGCAAAGCCAGAACTTGGGAGCAGAGCTCAAGAGACAATATTAAATGTTAAAGGTGATCCGTCACAAAGAAAACACACAACATGCCTGTGAGTGTGTGTACACTACAACCACAAAGAAAATCTAACACAAAACAGAAGGAGCAACTTGATTCAAGGCTTTGGGTATTTTCTTTCCTTTGGAACGTGTGCAAAACGACTTTTGGAAAGATCAGTCAGATTTACTGGAAGTGAATCAGAAATAACAGTTTGCTCTAATAATTTGTTCTTGTACAGCTGTGTGATTTCATTGCTGCAAATCCATGCAGTGGAGAAATGCCTGCATAGAAAAGATTTTCTGATCAATTATGGGAATGGGAGGAATAAAATCACAGATGGCAGGTAGACAAGCCAATCTAAGATTCTTTAGTGCTAATTTAAGGATGTTTTGAAAGTCAAGGGGCATGTCATGCACTGTGAATATTGCACAGTGAACTGCTCTGGAGATTTGAAAACGTCTTTGTCTTCCTTTGTTTTAACCAGAACTCCTGCACACATTTTCACATACTGGTGCAGAGGAGGAGCTGAGAGTTGGTGGGGGGGGGGGGGGGGGAAATCAATTTGCCCTTTGAATCCCAGAAGGCTGTTTATGCAAACCAAAAAGACAGCAAGGGCTTTTTTGGCTGCTTGGCTGAGCAATCGCCCAGAGGGACTGCAATTGAAATAAATCTCCCTTAATTGGCAGGGCCAATTCCCTTAGTTAGGCCCTGGGGGTTATGGCCTCTCACTGGACCTGATCCAAGTCTCACGAAAAGAAAGTCATTTCATTTGAAAATGAGAATGCATCAGGGTCCAGCCTGCCTCTCCTGAGAAAGCTGAGGCCTGCAGTTTGCTTAAATATTGGGAAATAACACTTGGCATTGATACAGTATATTATTAAATCAAACTGCAGTGGCAGTCCTGCACGTATCTGAATCCTGACTGTTTTAAGTCATTAAGAACATTAATTCCAGCTTATGGTTAATCCAAATTAATATACAACATACAGGGTGAAATGGCTAATTTTGATGGTTTAACAATCTAAATGTTCTAATAAGCTTTTTTTTAAAAATAGATTACACTGAAATCCAAAAGGGTAACTTATTTCGACTAATGTAATACTGAACAAGATGTAATCAATTGCCTGTAGGAAATTGAAAGGCTGCTTTTAAAATGATAAATTTAGGTTTAGGTTTCACACCTGGTGCGGGCAAGTGTGTGTTTAAAGTTGTGTATCTGGTCTTTTCTCACTCAGGTAGGTCAGTGACAGAATAATCAAACAAGGATAGAAATAGATTAAATATGGGATCATCATTGTAACCCATCTCTGGGAAAACAAAAAAAGACCTTTCATCCAATTCTTATCCAAACAGCTAGTTCTCCTTGTATTCCATGAGATCTAACCTTGTTAACCAGTCTCCCATGGAGAGCCTTGTTGAATGCCTTACTGAAGTCCACACAGATCATGTCCATTGCTCTGCCCTCATCAATCCTCTTCAAAAAACTCAATCAAGCTCGTGAGACTTGATTTCCCACACACAAAGCCATGTTGGCTATCCCATATCAGTCCTTGCCTTTCCAAATATGCGTAAATCCTGTCCCTCAGGATTACTATTTGGATAAGGATTCCCTCCAACAACTTGCCCAGCACTGAAGTCAGGCTCACTGGTCTATAGTTCCCTGGCTTGTCCTTAGCACCTTTCATAAATAGTGGTAGCATGTTAGCCAACCGCCAGTCTTCCAGGATCTCACCTGTGATGATCGATGATACAAATATCTCAGTAAGAAGCCCAGCAATCACTTCCCTAGCTTCCCACAGAATCCGAGGGTACATCTGATCGGGTCCTGGGGATTTATCCACTTCTATGCGTTTCAAGACATCCAACATTTCCTCCTCTGTAATATGGACATTTTTCAAGATGTCACCATCTATTTCCTTACATTCTATATCTTTCATGTCCTTCTCCACAGCAAACACTGATACAAAATACTCATTTAGTATCGCCTCCATCTCTTGCGACTCCACACAAAAGCCGCTTTCCTGATCTTTGAGGGGCGCTATTCTCTCCCCAGTTACCCTTTTGTCCTTAACGTATTTGTAAAAACCCTTGGGATTCTCCTTCACCCTATTTGCCAAAGCTGGTCCCTTTTTGACCCTCTGATTTCCCTCTTAAGTATACTCCTACTGCCTTTCAAAAAAGGGCAAATCAGAGTGGATGTATTCAATTCCAACAGGCAAGGGGCTGGCATGTCTGTTTCCATGCTGTATGACTCTAAGTAAATGGAAATGTATGATTGAATTCACAGGGGAGTGAGCATCTCCAGAATGCAGAAAATGTTAGCACAAGTAGATTCCAATAGGGATCTGTCAATGTCTTGGTAGCTGTCTCTAAAGATTAATTGAGGTTGGATAGGTGGTTCCGTATTTTTTTCTGAATAGCTGAGAAGGCTAAGTTGTGCTTTTGCTAAACTGTACTGAGGAGATCAATTGGATTGGGTTGACTCTATGATAAAGTTTCAAGGTTCATGAAAGAAGCAGCCTGGTCATTTCCCCAGAGCAAGCTCTATCCGGATTTCCCAATGCATTTCACATTTGCTGAAGTATTTGTGAATTATAGTCACTGTGGTAAATGTAGGGAGAGAGTGAAAGCTGGGAGAAATGAACATTGGATGGCATTTACAAAGTCAGTGTTAACCAGATGCAGTGAAATTAGACACCTCTCTGGTGCCAGGAGCACTTAGCATATCAAAAGAGACACAGATTTGAGTCTGGTAAAAATTTTTGTTCCACAAGTGATGTTGCCAACTTACTCAATTTTTGGTGTGTTATTGCAAATTCCCTTCAGCTGACAAATTTCAGAGCAAGAAACAAATATAATGGAACAGATTGATTATGCAGTTTTATTTCCACATCACCATGCCAACTTTTAATTTATTCGACTACCTCAGTAATATTACTTCAACCTAAAATTTTTGGAAGGAATATCATGAGTTTCCTTTTAGCTATCTTTCTGAGTAAAAAGAAATTTGACCTCAGTCCAAGGGTACCATTAAACAGCTCTGCAGTTCTGAAGAAGAGTCAATGGACCTGAAACGTTGACTCTGCTTTCTCTCCACAGATGCGGCCTGACCTGTTGAGCTCCTCCAGCTATTTCTGTGATTGCAGTGGTTTATAAATCACAATGGGTTCACTTGTTAGAGGATGAGGGAATGTAATGGTACAAGTAGGCTTGGAAAGGATGAGGCTGGGATCATTGACTAAAGGTTTGGCTGAGTATTCAAGACCAGAAGTAGGTGTTGATTTTGATATTTATGTATTCGTTAACGTCATCTCTTGTGTTGACTTCTGTTACATGACTTTAGTGTTAACAGTAATTAGATTAGATTCTCTACAGTGTGGAAACAGGCCCTTCGGCTCAACCAGTCCATGCCGACCCTCCGAAGAGAAACCCATCCAGACCCATTTCCCTCTGACTAAAGCACCTTACACTACGGACAACTTAGCATGGCCAATTCACCTGACCTGCACATCTTTGGACTATGGGAGGAAACTGGAGCACCCAGAGGAAACCCACGCAGACACGGGGAGAACTCCACACAGACAGTCACCCAAGGCTGGAATCGAACCTGGGTCCCTGGTGCTGTGAGGCAGCAGTACTAACCACTGAGCCACCATGCGCCCCCCACACCCACCAAAGTAATGGCGGAAATACTGTAATAAAGCTTAAAACGAAATAAACATAAAATAAAGTTGGAACTCTACTTTGGAAAACTGAATACTGAAGGGGATCCAATGAAAGCCTTCATAATTATGTTGGAGATCGATAGGGTGAACAAAGTAAATGATAGGGAAAAGGGCAGTGTTAGAAATATTTCCATTTAGAGGTAAGTCCAAAACTAGAGACTAATCAACCATGAATAATAAACACACTAAGGATATTCTCATTTACAAACAGGATATTGAGAGACACGTGGTGTGGCTGACAATAAATCCCATAGATGCATTAAAAGAAAGCTGGATGAGAGTAACAAAGAGAGAAAGAAAATTAGATGGATATGGAGAATGCGGAAAATGTAAAGGACGTTGAATAGGAGGCTCACAAGGAGCATAAACAATAATATTGATGTATTTTGCCGATTGGTTTGTTGTGTGTAAATATTATGTAGCATGGGCCAAATCTTACTTCTAAAATGAATCTTGACTTGTTCAGTCAAATAGCTGACACCCTTAACACTCTCCTTAAAAGCATCTAAATAATTCAGAGCTTTAAGTTATATAAAATAGTATCATATTGAGTATAGTTCTTTGTGTGGTATAAAACATCAACTGCACATTACTATTTTCTTAAATTCGGCCGACAGGGTTTGGACATTGCTGGCTGAGCTAACGATTATTTCCCATCCCTGATTGTCCTGGAGAAGGTGGTGATGAGCTACCTTCCTAAATCACTGCAGAACACCTGCAATGCTGTTAGAGAGGGGAGTGCCAGGATTTTGACCCAGCGACAATGGCAGAACAGCGATATACTTCCAAGTCAGGATGGTGTGCAACTTGGACAGGAGATTGCAGCTGATAGTGTTCCTATGCATCAGCTTTCTTTGTCCTTTTAGGCAGTAGAGGTCACAGGTTTGGAAAGTACTTTTGCCTTGGCAAATTACTGCAGTGCATTTTCTAGATGGTACACACTGCTGCCACATTGCATTAGTTATCCTGGGAGTGAATGTTGAAGGAGCTGGATGTGGTGCCATTTGAGATAATTTATTTAACCTGGATGATGACAAGTCTCTGGAGTGTTGTTAGAGTTGCACCCATCCAGACATGGAGGGAGTATTCCATCACTCTCCTTACTTGAGCCTTGTAGGGAGCAATCAGACATTAGGGAGTCAGGAGGCAAGTTACTTGCTACCAATTTCCTAGTCTCTTGTAGCCTCTTGATATGGAGAAAGTGAGGACTGCAGATGCTGGAGGTCAGACTCGAGAGTGTGGTGCTGGAAAAGCACAGCGAGTCAGGCAGCATCTGAGGAACAGGAGAATAAACGTTTCGGGCATAAGCTCTTCTCTAACACTGCCCTTTTCCCTATCATTTACCTTGTTCACCCTATTGATCTCCAACATAATTATGAAGGCTTTCAATGGATCCCCTTCAGTATTGAGTTTTCCAAATTAAAGAGTTCCAACCATATTTTATGTGTATTTTGTTTTAAATTTTATAAATGTATTTCCACCATTACGGGCGGGGGGGTTGGGGGGATGGTGGGGGCATGGTGGCTCAGTGGTTAGCACTGCTGCCTTCAGCACCACAGTTTCTACTATATTGATAAGGTAGTCCATGTTCGGGGTTCAGTTTCAGATCAATGGTAATGCGCATAAAGTTGACAGTGAGGGATTCAGCAATGACAATGCCATTATATATCAAGGGGCAATGGTTAGATTCTCTTTTATTGGGTGCAGTCACTCAGGTGGCACCAATATTATCTGTGTCAATTACTAGGGGACAAAGGTTGAAGGTAAAAGGGGGTAAGTTTAGCGGAGATATGAGCAGCAAGTTTTGTTTTTACACAGAGGGTGGTAAGTGCCTGGAATGCGCTGCCAAAGGAGGTGGTGAAGGTGGATATAACAGCAATAGTTAAGAGGTATCTTGACAGATATATGCATAGGCATGGGATAGAGGGATACGGACAGTGTAGAGGCAAAAAGGTTTTTAGTTTAAAAATGGATCACATGTTGGTGCAGTCTTGGTGAGTCAAAGTGTATATTTCTGTGCTGTACTGTTACTTGTTCCTTGTGCCATTTATTAGCCAAAATGACCACGTCTTGCTACATATGGTCATGGACTACGGTATGAATGGTGCTGAACACTGTGCAATTATTAATGAACATCTCCACTCCTAACCTTACGAAATAGGGAAAGCTATTGACTCCAATGTTTCTGGTGCTCCTTGCTCAATCAAATGCTGTCTTAAAGTCAAGGGCAGTCACTCTCACCCCACCTCTAGAGTTCAGCTCTTCTGTCCGTGTTTGTGCTAGGGCTGTAATGGAGTCAGGTGCTGAATTGTCCTGGTGGGGAGTCAACCTGAAGTGAGCAGGTTATTTCTTTGCAAGTACTACTTGATAGCACTCAGGCAAGCAGTGGCTAGTCAAACTCATCTCAATGAGTGACTTTCCAACCAGCCAAGTGACTACGCTTTTGGTAGCCAGATACGAATTTAAGATCACTGATACAAAACTTAAAGATGCCATCAGGAAAAATAGCAAGTTGTGGTGACCTGGAATGCACCATCTATAGGATGATTGAAGCAGGTTCAATAATGACATCCAAAAAGCATGTGCATAAACGTGTGAAGGGTAAAAGAAATATAGGACCATGTGAGACATAGGAAGGCTGTTTCCAATGATGGGGGAATCCAGAATCCTGTGGGTCATTGTGAATTCACTACCACACAAAACATTATGTGTTTTCAAAAAGAAGATAGATATCGCTCTTGGAACTAAAGGGATATGGGATGAGGGTGAATGAGGGTCTTGAGTTCTATGTAAAAAACAATGACTGCAGATGCTGGAAACCAGATTCTGGGTTAGTGGTGCTGGAAGAGCACAGCAGTTCAGGCAACATCCGAGGAGCAGTAAAATCGATGTTTCGGGCAAAAGCCCTTCATCAGGAATAAAGGCAGTGAGCCTGAAGGGTGGAGAGATAAGCTAGAGGAGGGT
>NC_057747.1:20022321-20066433 GCF_004010195.1 Chiloscyllium plagiosum | reverse complement strand
CCCTGGCAGACACACACCACACACCCTGACAGACACACACACACCCTGCCAGACAGACACACAAACACCCTGGCAGACACACACAAACACCCTGACAGACACACATACACCCTGACAGACACACATACACCCTGACAGACAGACACGCACACACAAACACCCTGACAGACACACACACACACACCCTGACAGACACACACCCTGACAGAGTCAGACAGACAGACACACACACAAACCCCAAATGGCTTCCTGCAGTGCTGTATCCTTCTATTATTCAACCCCAGAAGTAAGAATTGAAATATCACCCATTACTGTATCTCACTCAACTCCCACCATATTTGCTTAACCCAGTCTCAATACTATTCAAACTTTCTTGGATTTTGTTTGAATTGATATCTACTAATCATGAGGGGCACGGACAGGATAAATAGCCAAGGTCTTTTCCTCGGGGCGGGAGAGTCTAAAACTAGAGGACATAGGTTTAAGGTGAGAGGGGAAATATTTGAAAAGAACCTGAGGGGTAACCCTTTCATGCAGAGGGTGGTGCGTGAATGGAATGAGCTGATGGTGGAAATGGTGAAGGCTGCTACAATTACAACATTTAAAAGGCAACGAGATGGATATATGAATAGGAAGGGTTCAGAGGGAAATGTGCCTAACTCTGGCAAATGGGACTAGGTCAGATTGTAATGTCTGGTCAGCACAGATGAGTTGGACTGAAGGGTCTGTTTCCTATGACTTTATATTAAATATAGTCAGGCAACCTTTGTTGGTCGGAGTACAGGAGTTGGGAGGTCATGTTGCGGCTGTACAGGACATTAGTTAGGCCACTATTAGAATATTGCTTGCAAACCTGGTCTCCTTCCTATAAGAAAGATGTTGTGAAACTTGAAAGGGTTCAGAAAAGATTTACAAGGATGTTGCCAGGGTTGCAGGATTTGAGCTAAAGGCAGAGATTGAATAGGCTAGGGCTGATTTCCCTGGAGCATCAGATGCTGAGGGGTGAACTTATAGATGTTTATAAAATCGTGAGGGGCATGGATAGGATAAATAGACAAAGTATTTTTCCTGGGGTGGGGAGTCCAGAACAATAGGACATAGGTTTAGGGTGAGAGGGGAAAGATATAAAAGAGACCTAAGAGACAACGTTTTCACTCAGAGGATGACATATGTATGAAATGAGCTGCCAGAGGGAGTGGTGGAGCCTATTACAATTGCAACATTTAAAAGACATCTGGATGGGGATATGAATAGGAAGGATTTAGAGGGATAAGGGCCAGGTGCTGGCAGGTGGGACGAGATTGGGTTGGGATATCTGGTCAGCATGGACGAATTGGACAGAAGGATCTGTTTCTGTGCTGTACATCTCTATAACTCTATGTTACATCCTTGTAAATCTTTTCTGAACACTTTCAAGTTTCACAATATTTTTCCGATAGGACGGAGACCAGATTTGCACGCAATATTCCAACAGTGGCCTCACCAATGTCCTGTACAGCCACAACATGACCTCCCAACTCCTCTGCTGTCTAGCATGCTTAACTTGCCAGTTTACTGTCTATATATTTAATTTCACTCTTGCATTCTGAGCAATTATCTTCCATTACTGTACTAACTAAGGTATTGTTCTTTTCTCACTAAAATTCTTGACCCAAGGAAAAATACATGCACTTCACTGTAGCATATGCTTAGCAGCCTGCTTTGAATTTTATATTCTGTTCATCAGCAGCTTCCACAAACAAGCTATTAATCATGATTCATAATCTGGTCCCCCAAAATCCGAGTAGAGTTTTCACCACCTTTCATTTTGGCCAATGTTTCACTGTGGAAAATTCTCACACACCCCAGAGTCAGTCCAGACCCATCATTTTCTTCTGCTGGAGTGAGTGCCTTATGACTGTGTTTAGGGCAGTTACATTTGTTCTGCTCATAATTATTAACAGATGATAAATTACATGTAAAAATGACAGTAAACATAACGTTGGCCAAGAACATGAACTAATTAAAAGTGACAAAATGAGACTTTTTCCATGATCGTGCTGGTGTCTATTCAAAGCTGTCGCAGAGCTGAAGATTTGGGAAAAGAATTAGGCAAAGCTCAGAACAGGGAGAAAAGCTGAATGCAATCTAATGAAAGTACAATGCATTTAAACAATCACGCGGGCGCAGGAAGCAATCAAAAATATTCCAGTCACCACCTTCTCATAGAGCAGGGGGCTCTTGAAGAAAAGTAATGAAGGAAATCTTTATACCATATGGAGTTTACTGCACAGTTTCCAAACTGGGATTTGAGAACTTGAGGAGGCAACAAGGGAATGCTGAGGGTCTCAATTTTCGATCTGCCAAACTCTTTATGTTTCCAATCCAGTTATTTATTAATTAGAAAGTCAACTGTTCAGATACACCTCCAGAAAGTTGTGACTTAAACCCCTTTTGGTCCAGAGGTGGGGATGCCACCACTTTGCTACAAGACATCTTCAAATTTCTTTTAGTGTGTGCTGAGACATTGAGAACAATTTTAATCTCATTTACCTGTCAGACAACTGGTGGGATCAGATGCAATGGAGGTTTTACATTTCTACAGTCTTGATCCTTTGCAGAGCTTGGCTAAGAGAAAATATTGTGCTCATGTCTGGTTAACCACTTTCTTTGGTTTATTCATGTCTGGATTTAAAGTTAAAAAGAAATAGATGGGACTGTTCAATGCCTGAGCACATCTAAAATATTGTGTGGATTACCTGTAATGCTAGGCGTGTGGGTGAGACAGGAAGAAAGACTGAGGGAATCAACAAACTCTTTCCACAAAAGGAAATATAGTTGGCTTGATTTCAATCTCTCCCACTGACTTGGAATCTATTAACATATTGTAAAACCAAAGTTCTAATCCACCCCACAAGATAATCAACTAGACAGGGATAAAATAGTCAAACACAAAACCTTACAGCATGGAAAGATGCAATTTGGCTCATCTGAGCCGAAGGACAGTCCAATTATTCTCCCTCCCCTCATCCTGGCTTTCCTCAATTCTCTGCAATTTTAAAAATATTTTTCCCCATTAAATATTCTTCCAATTCTCTTTTGAAAAACAGCTGTTAAACATGCTTCCACCATCCTAATGGGCAGCTCTTTCCAAAGAGTAGGTTAAAATTATGTTAGGGTAGAGTGGTGCTGGAAAAGCACAGCAGGTCAGGCAGCAACCGAGGAGATGTTATGTTATACTATTGTTAAAACAGTACTGCTTCCGCCAATGTAAACAAAACTATCTGGACATGAGGACAGAGGATCCCTGCAAAGTATCAATATTTGGAAGGGTCAGCCATTCATTGAGTTACTAACTAACAACACCCACATCCCGTTAATGAAAAAAATGATGGGCAGGGAGTTCCTGACGCTGTGCCAATATTTCTAATGGGGCCTGTTAGGGTTCACCAACAAATATTATACAAATATTAAAACACACTTTGATTTATTGTCATCACATGTGAAAAGTGCAGTGAAAAGTTTTGTTTTGCGAGCAGTACAGGCAGATCATAGCAAACAAGGACATACAGACCATAGGGTGCTGAGACAGAGCGAGGTATTCAAGGTTACAGCTGCACAGGAGGTGCACAAAAGCAAGATCAATATTAGATTTGAAATTAGAGTGGGTCATTCAGCAGTCTAATAATAGCAAGGAGGGTGGTGTTCTTGAACGTGTTCAAGTTTCTGTATCTTTTACTTTTGCTGAAGGAGGAATAAATTTTATCTAGTAATTTATTTTGATCAAATGTTATACATGTACCTAAAGACAAATAGCTTCCTAAAAAGGCCTTGATCACTTTCCAATATTCCAGTACTCTCTGCCATGGACACTTTGTATTAGACAGTGGATTGTAGCTGTAGTAGAAAAATAAAGTTTCTAGTAAGGCATTAAGCTGATTGGCATTATCCAACCAGAACGTTTGCTAGAAATTAAGGTAAAGGTTGTGTATAATTTTCCACACATGTTGGCAGAACACTACGTTTCCAAGATGTGCGATCTGGTGGAGAAGGACCCCTGCTGGGAGTGTGACATTTCAGAATCACCCATTAAAAACATTCTGCAAGCCAACATCAAATTTAGCAGCCAACCCCACTGGTGTATATGGGAAACATTGATGAGAATAATGCTGCTCTTTACAGTGAAGGAATCACAGCAATTTGCTCTGCGTGAACGCTGATTTAAAGGAAAAGCAACTGGTATGAATTTCTGAGGGAAATGCAACCCAAGAGTCAGGGCTGAAGACCGTCTCTAGATCTTGCTTTTGAGCCTCCATCCTACTGTCACCCAAGTTGATAGGAATAGTGGGAAATCCTTCATTTCTGCAGGCTTCCATTCATTGAAACACAGAAGATAGGAGGACTAGGCTATTTGGCCCAGTGAGCTCATTCAACACGATTATTGATGACCCGCTCTCTCCCCATACTCCTTGACATGTTCAACTTCTAGAAATCCCTTCCTAACATATATTCAGAGACTTTGCCTCCACTGCCTTCTGTGGGTTAGATTTCTATAGGTTCAGCACCTTCTGAGTAAAGAAATGCCTCCTAACTTAGGGCAACACGGTGGCTCAGTGGTTAACACTGCTGCCTCACAGCACCAGGGACCTGGGTTCGATTCCAGCCTCGGGTGATTGTCTGTGTGGAGTTTGCACATTCTCCCTGTGTCTGCATGGGATTCCTCTGGGTGCTGTGGTTTCCTCCCACAGTCTAAAGATGTGCAGGTTAGGGTGGATTGGCTGTGCTAAATTATCCACAGTGCCCATGGATAGGTGGGCTAGCCAAGGGAATTGCAGGGTTACAGGGAGAGGGTAGGGAAGCGATTTTGGGCGGGATGCTCTTTGGAGGGGTGGTGTGGACTACATGGGCTGAATGGCTTTCTTCCACACTGTAGGGGTCCTATGATTCTAACTCAGTCTGAAAAGGTCTTCCACACATCCAGAGACCAAAACCTCGGTGTGGTGGGGTGGCACCATCCCTGCATGAGGTCCACCCAGCACTGTCAGAATTTTGTGTCTTTCAATGAGGTCATCCCTCATTGCTCTAAATTCCAGTGAATATATGCCCTAGGAGAAAGTGAGAATTACAGATGCTGGAGATCAGAGTCAAAAAGTGTGGTGCTGGAAAAGCACAGTCGGTCAGGCAGCATCCAAGGAGCAGGAGCATTAACGTTTCAGGAATTCCTGATGAAGAGCTTATTCTTGAAACATTGACTCTCCTGCTCCTCGGATGCTGCCTGACCGGCTGTGCTTTTCCAGCGCCACACTTGTTGACTCTGAATGTATGCCCTGTGACTCAATTGCTCTTCATATGATAAGCCTATGATCGCAGGACCATTCTGGTGAATTGTTGTTGCCTTCCTTTTGTGGCAAGTAAATCTTTTCTGAAGTAAGGAGATTAAAACCCCACACAATACTCCAACGTTGGCCTTACCAAGCCCCTGTACAGCTACAGTAACACTCCCTTGTCCCATACTCAAAATCTCCTGCAGGATAAATTAAGTCAGACCATCATGGGATGATCAGAACTTCTTCCTATCTTCACCAACGAACTGCCCAGCCTCTCCTTATCAGGACGAGGTGATAATTGGACATGGATCAAAAGATCTTGCATCTCTTCCCTGACTTTCCCAATCACTTTGCAATAGAGGTTCACCTCAGGCCGCTTCTCAGGAAAACTCTTAGAAATCATTCGCTGTGTTTCTCGCCAATTCAGCTCAGAGCAAGTTACACAGAAAGATGACCATCACCCAATACTAAAGCCCCACGCATTCCTAGTCAAGTCTCTCTCTGATTTAAGTTAATGCTGGCCCATGAGGTAGGTGGCCAGAGAGCTGGCTGTGAGAATACAATCAAACAAGGCAGCACCTCAGCATTAAGGGGAAGCTTGGAGTGCAAACAAAATAGCTGAACAATTATTGAGAATGGCATGAATCAACAATATAACGGGTTCCTACTGATTCCACAGAATCTTTCACTCCAAAAAAACAGTGAAGGAGAATGGTTGTAACTGGAGTTGAAGGACACCCTCCAGAGGAGAGAAAGGTTGTACTATTAGATTAGATTAGATTACTTAGATTAGATTACATTACAGTGTGGAAACACGCCCTTCGGCCCAACAAGTCCACACCAACCCGCCGAAGCGCAACTCACCCATACCCCTACATTTACCCCTTACCTAACACTACGGGCAATTTAGCATGGCCAATTCACCTGACCTGCACATCTTTGGACTGTGGGAGGAAACCGGAGCACCCGGAAACCCACGCAGACACGGGGAGAACGTGCAAACTCCACACAGTCATTCGAGAGGCGGGAATTGAACCCGGATCTCTGGCGCTGTGAGGCAGCAGTGCTAACCACTGTGCCACCGTGCCGCCCACAAATTAGCTAGGTTAACTTTGCTCACTAGCCCCTTATTTACAAATTGCCCAATCACTGTGAGTAATGCCTCAGTAAATGAATTGCTCGGTTGGTAGCACTCTCCCCTGTCACTTCACAAACTTGACTTCAAACTCCGGGTCCATATCTTGTGCAGTAGTGACAGCTTTGCTGTCAGCACTGCTGCCTTTCAGATGAGATGGAAAACCAGGACATCTCTAGCCCTATCAGGCGGTTGACAAAGACCCCATGGCATTGATTCAAAGAACAGCTGGCAAATACTTGCCTTGGGCAATAACTCTCCCTCAACAATGATCTCACTGATGTTTCTGGGACCTTCCTATGCACAGGTTGCCTGCCACCGTCCTGAATACCATAGAAACACAGAACAAAACAGAATAGGAAGAGGCCTATCAGTCCTTGAGCCTGCTGCACTATTCAATATGTTTATAGCTGATAATCTAACTCAGTGCCCTGTCCCTGCTTTCTCCCAACACTTTTGATCTCTTTAACCTTAAGCACTTTAACTAACTCCTTCTTGAGTTCATTAAAACATTGGTTGAGCTGAAAAACATTCTCATCTCAGTCCTGAATTGTCGACTCTACATCCTTAGATTGAGTGCCCTGGTTCTAAACTGCCTGGTTATCAAGAACATCCTCCTATATTTACCTTGTTTGATCCTGTTAGATTCAAAACGTGTGGTGCTGGAAAGGCATAGCAGGTCAGGTAGCACCCGAGGAGCAGGAGAATCGACGTTTCGGACATAAGATCTATTAGATGTTTAAAGGCTGCTATGAGATTCCCCTTCATTCTTCACTTCAATGGATACTGTCCTAACTGTTCCAATAACCCAACTGATCCAAGGTAGGCAATAGTATCAGTGGTATTATCGCCAGACTATTAATCCAGAGACTAAGGTAATGTTCTGGGAACCTGGGTTCAAATCCCACCATGGCAGGTGGTGGAATTTGAATTCAATAATAATACGGAAACCAAATGACCATGGAACCACTGCTGATTGTCAGGAAATCCCCATATGATTTATTAATGTACTTAAGGGAAGGAAATTTGTTGTCCTTACCTGGTCAGGTGTATATGTGATTCCAGGCCCACAACAACGTGGTTGACTTTTAACTGCTTCTGAGCAATTAGGAACGGGCAATAAACACTGGCTTAGCCAGTGATGCCCACATCCGATGGACAAATAAATAAAAAAGTCTCTTTTCATACAACAACCCAGGAATCAATTTGGTAAACCTTCATTGCTCTCCCTCTATAGTCAGAACATCCTTCCTCAGATGATAAGAGCAAACCTGCACACAATAGAGATTAGACTGCAAAAGCACTTAACTGGCTCTAAATGCTGTAATGACTTGAGACCGTAAAAGCTGAAATGAGAGTCATTTCTTCTTCCTAGCTGCTGGTCTGTGTAGTCCATGATGGTGGCTGCGTTGTGAGATATTGTGGCCCCTGATACAGCACAGAAGTGCTGAATCCAACACCCTTGCAAATTTTGATGCAACACTGGATAAAAGATTTCACTTTAAAAGTGCACACTGCTCTCAACAGGCAAGCTTTTGCATTTGTTTGACAAGGGAATTGACGTTTCGGGCATAAGCCCTTCCTTATGCCCGAAACGTCGATTCTCCTTCTCCTTGGATGCTGCCTGACCTGCTGCGCTTTTCCAGCAACACATTTTTCAGCTCTGATCTCCAGCATCTGCAGCCCTCACTTTCTCCCATTTGTTTGGCAAGTCAAACCTGTTTGGCAGTGAAACTGTCCAGTCACCAGTACCTTACACACCAAATGGTGTATGCAACTGTCATTCTCCAAGCTTTCTGATCCCAGCAACAGTGGGTGTTGCCTCTCTATTTGAGGTCAGGTTTCAGCTTCCATACTGAGAAAGGTACTCACAAGTGGTGCTAACCCACTTCACCCTATTATCTTGAAGAGAACCATTTGTACTGACGACCTTTGATTTGGAAACGGGCAACCGTGAGATGGCTTCTGTCAGATAATGACAATAATGTCCTGAATGAAATCAGATTCTTGGGGGAGCTGTAGTGTAAAGAGTTAATATCTGAATAGGTCTACATCATCGGTGAGGTAAAATCACATGACTATGAGAACGACTGGGAGATGGTGATAGACACTTCTGCTATCACGTGTCTTCTGTTGAGGCGAATTGGCTGTTATGCGGTTGCTGAATAGGGGATGTTGTAAACCTGTGTTGATTATAACATGATTAGATCACCAACACTTTGAGTGTTTTCATATTGCGCAATTTTTGTTTACATTAGGAATGTGACTATTGCAGTACAGAAGAAATGAGTGTATCCAGATGCATTGAGCAAAGTCTTGTGTTGTACATAGTCAGACGATAATGCTCAGGAAAAGATTCAGCAGATTGCACCAACCCCAATCCCAGACACCACCAAAATTGCAATCGCAGGTGGGTGAGGATAGATTCCTATTGCCTTCTCCACACGTGTCACTGGCCAGCAGCTGTTTCCCCATGGCCGCACTTCCTTCACCTTCATCATGATGAATCTGCTGGACCCACTGTTGACCATAAGATGTAGGACAGAAGTAGGCCATTCAGCCCATCCAGTCTGCTCTATATTCAATGAGATCGTGACTGATCTGATAATCTTCAAGTCCACATTCCACTCCTTTTCCCTACAACCCCAGTTCCCTTAATGATTAGAAGTTTTCCTATCTCAGCATTTGATATTTTTAATTATCCAAGTTCTACATTAAATAATTCCACAGATTCAGTAATCCCTGAGAGCAGGAATTCCTCCTCATCTAAGTTTTAAATGAGTGACCCCTTACTTAGACATTATGCCCTTTGGTCCTCGACCCTTCTACAAGGGGAAACAACCTTTTAGCCTAAAGAATATTAAATGTGTTTCACTTGTGAACCTGGGCACAGAATTCTTTTACCTTCTATATACTCTGCCTCAGACTCACAAAAGGGCAGGGTGGACTCAACCTTGGGGAATCATTCAGATACCCCTATAACACGACTCAAATAGAAGATTGATTGTCAGCTTAGGTCACTGGGAAAGGGATAAATAGCTGTGGTGGGAATAAACCACCTGGATCAGATAGGGCTACAACTAAATTAATTTGACATTCAAGAGACTCTAATGAACACAAGAGAATATTTGTGGTTAAGATGCCAGCCTTGAAAACATTTTCTAACCGATCAACATTAATTAGCAATGGCTCCTGAGAAATCCATTCGGACAACCTAAGCTCAAAACCAGAGTTTACAATTGTTGACAGTGAGTCCTTACACAGAGACACCACTTGTGAAAACAATTTAACGATGACCCCTAGCTCAGACTATTGGCACCAAGACACTATTGCAACAAATATGCTTCAGGGTGAAGAGTTACAACACGGCACTTAAACGAAAATACTCCAGTCTTCAACAAAGCGTGATTGATGTCTCAGATTGCCTGAAGATTGTTTTTTGATCATGGGCTGTGAGTCAGCGAGAAAGTGTTATCGGCTTTGAAAGACACAGCAAGAGATTTCCACTTTCAGGGAAAAATGGAGAAAGTAATTTGCTTTGAAAAGTTAAAAGAACTTCGTTTATTTGAAAGAAACGTTGTCCATGAATGTTAATCCAAGGAGATTCAATGTGACAAATAAGAAATAGAATCATGGGTCTGAATCTTATCTTTTCTCGAGTTTTTAAAATTCACTCATAGGACATGGGTGGCTCAGGCTGGGCCAGCATTTATTGACCGTCCCAAGTTGCCCTTGAGAAGGTGGTAGTGAGCTGCCTTCTGGAACCGCCGCAGTTCATTTGCTGGAGGTTAGCCCACAGTATCCTCAGGGAGGGAATTCCAGGATTTTGATCCCTAGACAAAATGCACCCCTGTGTTCCCTGACCACACGACCAAGGCTCCACAGTAGGACAGGCTCCTTCAACTCCAGCTGTGGACATCACAGCTACACCTAAACATAGCATGCTGGAGTGAAAAGCATTGTTCTTATGAGGGCACACTGGTGGCAGGGGTGGCCCATACAGTAGATAGTAAATACTTTCAGACACAAGATGTTCCTCTGTAGTGTGTATCAGCTACAAGGTACACTGCAGAAATTCACCAAAGCCCCTTAGATGGCACCTTCCAAACCCATGATTACTTCCATCTAGAAGGAAAAGGGCAGCAGATACCACTTGCAAGTTCCCCTCCAAGCAACTCACCATCCTGACTTGGAAATATATCACAGTTCGTTCACTGTCGCTGGGTTAAAATCCTGTAATTCCCTCCCTAAGGGCATTGCTGGTCTACCTATAGCACATGGCCCGCAGTGGTTCAAGTAGGCAGCTCACCACCAGCTTTTTCAGGGCAACTATGGTAGGGCATTAAATTCTGGCCCAGCCAGTGACTTCCACATCTCACGAGTGATTATAACAAAAAAAAGAGGAGGAAAAGCAGACCATTCAGCCCATCGTGTCTGCTACGTATGTTTACGTTTCACAATCAGCTGCGTTTTTGGGTCTCCATGTTGCAGTAAATGCAACACAGCAGTTACTGGAGACAGCCATCCTCATGTTACACTGTGTCCCATGACCCATGGTGTGGAGAGAGCCACTGCTGCACCATGCACTTGCAATGGGGAAAGCTCAGGTTGCTGCTTCTTTGGCAGTTATGCGCCATCTTCCCAGATGCACAGACATGACTATTGTTGTGCAGGAGTTCAATGGTTACGCTGCATGAAATTATCAGGAGTGCTTGGGAAGGAAAGCAGTAAGAATGCCTCCAGTCGGTTACTGCCGGAAAGTCTCTCTGAATGCAGTGCTCGCAGGAGTATGTGACATGCATCAATCATTCCAATAGTCCCATAAAACAAATTAGAACCTTAAGTAATTGGCCCAGGTCACTTGCCAAAAAGCACTGCAACAACCACCTGGCTAATTCGGAAAAGGTAGCTGTAACCTTTAGCTAGGATATGTACCAAACACAAACCTGGATACACTGAAGGGGTTTACTAACAATCACCAACTTCTCACTTACTTACACTGGATCATTCACAAATGGTGTTACAGATGTAAATGTGTACAGTTAAAGTGCATCTGATCCAACTCTAATGCTGAGAAAATATTGCCGTGTTAAATGTGTTCCCCCTTTATTAAATAGTAAAAGCCCAAAAACGTATGGCCAAAGAGCAACCTGATGAAGGAGCAGTGCTCTGAAAGCTAGTACTTCCAAATAAACCTGTTGGACTAGAAACTGGCGTTGTGTGAATTTTAACTTTGGCCAAAAAAAGACAGACTTCTTGAATTGAACATGCCTTGCCAAATAACATTTTACATTTTTAATTTTCCTCTCATGTTTCTCTTTTCTATTTGTTCATACAGTAATTCCTTCGTGTTACTTACCTTCCTGTATCAAATTTACCTTACTTGTTTCACTTTTCTCAAATGTCGTAAGTTAATGTTGAGACTAGCAGCCGGTGTCTTACTGACCATTCTCCACTCACAATCCAAGCGCATGAGCTGATGGATGAGGAAAATCTGACTCTCAGAGCATGTTTTGTGGGGCATTATCTGTTTGCTCAAAGCAGAGTGATTGTGTTTGAGTAAAGCACGTCAGAACTGAGGAAGAGAACAGCAATCTGGATTTGCGACATATGGATTGATTGACTTGATTTATTGTCATGTGTGCCTAAGTACAATGAAAAGCTTTTGTTTGCGAGCAGTAAAGCATAGTAAGCATAGTAAGCAAGTAAGCATAGTAAGCAAGGACATACTGATGATAGGATGAAAAATAAAACTTGGACAGTATGAGGCATACAGGTTACACTGCACAGGAGAATCACAAAACAAAATCAACATTATTTTAAGTTAGAGTGTCTATTCATCAGTCTAAAAACAACAAGGAAGAAGCTGGTCTTGAATCTGTCGATGCTGGAGTTCAAACTTATGTATCTTCTGCCTGACAGAATATTGATAGCATTAAGCTGTTTGAATTGCTTATAGAGGATAAAGGGATGTAGAGTACACAACATGTTACTGTGATGCGAAGTGTGAGATTTTTACATGTTAATGTCCTTTATTTTAGAATTTGGATTTGGAAATAATGACATGTTTTGGTACATGTGTATACTGGGGTTTAATTCTCAAAGAAATGTTTTTATTGCTGTCTAGGTAATCCATGGTTAATCCAGTCTTGAAAAGTTTACATCACTGCCCTTAGGATGATGTGGGAGCTAGCTTTAGGTGTGACCAGTTGAAGTCATGGGGGAAGGCTAAGAGAGTCCGCCTTGTTTCTGTGAGAGAGGAGGCTTTCAGAATGTTCCAGCTGACGTTTGCAAGATTATAAAACTGGAGTTGACTAAACTGCTTCAGGCAACTATTCACCAAAGTGAAGCATCTGCACATCAAGGGATACTGCTTTTCAAAATTCCAGAAGTTTGGAATAAAGGGTGAAGCTGAAAGGAAGTAGCTTTCTCCTGTTCCTTAAAAAAAATTGTTTTTTTAACCCCAGGACAGCATTCATCCTGTTGCAGCATTGTTCCATTTCCCAGACTGAGCCAGCTCCCAGTGTTTCTGTGAGAAGCTGCTCGATTACGTTCTGCTTATCTGCACTCAACCAGACACAGGATTTGCTCCACTTCAAATCTGTACAGTGGCATGAAGAATTTCTTCCCGTCAGACCTGGACGGCTTAGAGGGAGGTCACTAAGGCATTCAAAACAAGTAGCCTGTTCATTAAAATTGGTGACTGGTATGATCTCAGTGAAGGCTTGAAGGGTCAAATGATGTCCTGCTGCTCCTAATTCATACATTATATAACATGTATGCCTTGTTGCAAGGTGGGCCAACTCTACATATTTAATACACCATCAGAATTTTATGACAATATCTGTTTTTATTATGCCTCAATTTGTTCCTCTGCAAGTTTCTAAGACTCCAATATAAACGACCTTATCTGTGGCTGCAGTTTTGAGATGAGGAGGCCTGTTTACTGTCAGCTTGGCCGACTTTCTAAATGTCTTGCTGTTTGGATCCCAGTCATTAGAATTCCTGACTTGTGTAATAGCTGCACAATACAACGATCATTCAGTGTGGCCTGAGATCGGGGTTACATGACCTTTTGCTGCATTGAAACCCCAGTATTGACTTCTTCGTGCCTTAATTTATTAAGCTTCTCCAGCTGGTGTAGTAATCCAGAGGCCCCAGGTAACGCTTTGGGACATGGGTTTCAAATCCCACAATAGCAGCTGGTGAAATTTGAAGTCAGTTACAAAATCTGAAATATTAGACTAGTTTCAGTGATGGTAACCATGACAGCAATCGTCGATTATTGTGCAAACTCACTAGGTTCACTCATGTCCTTTGACGAAGGAAATCTGCCATCCTTGCATGTGACTCCAGCCCCACAGAAATTTGGTCGACTCTTAGGTGCCCTCTGAATTGGCCCAGCAACCCACTGAATTCGAGGGCAATTAGAGTAGGGCAAAAACATCTGGCCTTCCAGTAACGCCAATGTAAAATAATAAAGAAAAACCGAACAAAATAAAATGAACCAAAGACTGAATGATTTTTTTTTGGATTCCTTTAGTGCCGATTGTCTGGAATTTAACTCTATAATGCTGTGATAGGGCTAATTCAATTGGACCATCCAGAGCTGTCTCCTACATACACTTCTGTTTCCTCTTGAGCAGCAGCAATATCCTTAAAAGATACACAGCTTTCCAGATTAGATTAACCCTATAGTGCCTCGAATAGCATAATGCAATACCCTGTGAATTATACGTGTAAACAAGTTGATCATTTTTACAGCCAAACATATGGCAACACCTATGAAGATAGCACGGTGACTCAGTGGTTAGCACCGCTACCTCACAGTGCCAGGGACCCGGATTCGATTCCCACCTCGGGCAACAGTCTGTGTGGATATTGCACATTCTCCCTGTGTCTGCATGGGTTTCCTCCAGGTACTCTGGTTTCCTCCCATAATCCAAACATGTGCAGGTTAAGGGTGGATTGGCCATGCTAAATTGCCCACTGTGCCCAGGGATGTGCAAACTGGATGGTTTAGCCATGGGAAATGCAGGGTTATAAGGATATGGTAGGGTGGGCGGGTCTGGGTGGGATGCCCTTCGGAGGGCTGGTGTGGATCTGATGGGCCAAAAGACATGTTTCCACACTGTGCCTATTCAGAGAATCTGAAAAGTGACAGAAAACTGCAGAAAAATCCAAATTAGGGAGATGGGTGGAAAAGGGAGATGTGAGGTAGACAATTGTTATACATTTATTAATTAAACAAGTTTATATAGAAATTAATGGAAGAAGAACATTACAGGAAGGATATCATTAAGCTGGGGAGGATTCAGAAAAGATTTACCAGGAGGTTGCCTGGATTGGAGGGTGTGAGATATAAGGTGAGGCTGGATCGGCTGGAAGTTTTTTCACTGCAGTGGCAGAGGTTCAGGGATGACCTTATAGAGGTTTATAAAATCATGAGGGATGTAGATAAGGTGTCTTTTTCCTAGGGTAGGGGATTTCAAGACTAGGGGACATATTTTTAAGGTGAGACAAAGTTTTAAAAAGGACATGTATAGCAATTTTTTTTTTTACAGAGAGTGGTTCATGTGTGGAGTGATCTTCCAGAGGAGGTGGTGGATGCGGGCATAGTTGCAACATTTAAAAGACATTTGGGTAAGTGCATGAATACAAAATGCTTGGAAGGAAATGAGCCAAGTACAGGCAGATGGGACAAATTTAGTTTGGGATTATGGTCCATATGGACTGGTTGGACCAAAGGGTCTATTTCCATGCTGTATGAATATGTAAGATAAAAGCTGACGCAACATTATAAAACAATTTGAGAATTGGGGCAGCACGGTGGCTCAGTGGTTAGCAGTGCTGCCTCACAGCACCAGCATCCCGGGTTCGATTCCAGCCTCAGGCGACTGTCTGTGTGGAGTTTGCACATTTTACCTGTGCCCGCGTGGGTTTCCTCCGGGTGCTCCGGTTTCCTCCCACAGTCCAAAAATGTGCAGGTCAGGTAAATTGGCCATGCTAAATTGCCCGTAGTGTTAGCTGCATGAGTCAGAGGAAAATGGGTCTGGACGGGTTACTCTTCGGAGGGTTGGTGTGGACTGGTTGGGCCGAAGGGCCCATTTCCACACTGTAGGGAAATTAATAAAAAAAAAAGGTTCATGACACTTAAGAGGGGGAGTGCAAGAAAACTCAGAAGGATATAAAATGTGAAATGAGAAGGATATAAAATGTGAAATGAGGAGGACATGATTTTCTCCTTTTATTCCCGAGTTCTGGGTTTAATACTATTTTGTTTCAATTTGTTTGAAATCAAATTTAGTTTTGCCTTGTTCTTAAAGTTACATTTGCATTTCAAACAATGTTTGGGGAAAATAAGCAGCTCATATTGACTGTGTCATTAAAAGCCTATTATCAGGACAGCTGCAGCATACGTGACCCAGGAATGTTTAATGTCAAAAAGTGTGGTACTGGAAAAGCACAGCCAGTCAGGCAGCATCTGAGGAGCAGGAAAGTCAACATTTCGAGTATATGTTCATCAGGAATTGATGAAGGGCTTGTGCTCGAAACGTCGACTCTCCTGCTCCTCGGGTGCTGCCTGACTGGCTGTGCTTTTCCAGCACCACATGTTTTGACTCTGATGTCCAGCATCTGCAGTCCTCATTTTCTCCCAGGAATGTTTAATGTTGACAAGACTTTCACTCCAAGCGCTTCTGTTTCTCAGTGTAAAGAACACTACGTAACACTGTAACAATTGAAAGCTGAGGCAAAAGGTCTGCTTCTGCGAAACACAGTTTTGTACCAAGTTGAACAGTCCTTCTGAAATCAGACCGTTGTTAACTCCAATAAAGGAGGCTGTTTGGCCCATCATACCTACACTGGCTCTTCAAAGGAGCGTCATACTAAGCCAATCTCCTGCTTCTCCCTCACATCTATACAGGTTTATAAAATCACGAGGCGCATGGATAGGATGAATAGCCAAGGTCTGTTCCCTAGGGTAGGGGACTCCAAAACTAGAGAGCATTGTTTTAAAGTGAGAGGGGAAAGATTGAAAAGGGACCAGAGGGGTAACTTTTTCATGCAGAGGGTGGGACGTGCATGGTATGAGCTGCCTGAGGAAGTGGTGGAGGCTGGTACAATTACAACATTTAAAATGGCATCCGGATGCGTATATGAATAGGAAGGGTTTAGAGGGATCCAGGCCAAATGTTGGCAAATGGGACTGGATTAATTTAGGATATCTGGTTGGCATGGATGAGTTGGACCAAAGGGTCTCTTTCTGTGCTGACATCTCTTTGACTCTTTGACACCCTTGCCCATTATTTCCATCCAAATTACCGTCCAATGTCCTGTTGAGTGCCTCAACTGAACTGCTTCCGGGCAGTGCATTCTATACCTAAATACTCAGTGCGTGACAAAGCTCTTTCTCAAATCAACCTTGCTTCTTTTACACCAAGTTGTGGACTGAGTTGAAAGTTCTTTGTGAGTGTATTTACCCTGGTGTTGCCTGTAGTGTTAAGAGGAAATCATCCCCCATGCAGAGAATTATTTATTTACACCTTGGACCACAGTGGCCAGAGCACAACTGAGGAACAGAAATACTTTCTGTGGAATACATCTGCTCACCACCGAATAATGAGACTTGTTATGTTAATGCTGCCTTCCATCAATTATCTTTGGGATCGGGGAGAAGATTTGCCAAATTTCCAGTTTCCTGGATGTTCACCTTACGGCAATGATCTTTCCATAGGAAGGGGTCCAAGATAAATTCACATTATTCAAGGTTTTTGCTAAGTGGGGAATGAGCATTTTAGGTCCAGGAAAACAAAATCCTTCTTGGTGCAGTGGGAGTTTGTTTTATTTGGCAACAGGTAGGTGGCCATTACACTGATCAGCACCTGCAGACTGCTGATAAACACCCCACACATTGTTTGAAAAAAAAACCCAACAGATCAGCTTCACAACCGAGAAAAAAGCCATCCAATATGAGCAAGGAGCAACTTGTATTTACAAATCAATAAATTCCTAAAGTGCTGAGCTGTTAATCTGCCGCCTTTGCTTCTGTGACTATTTGTTTTGGCTGACAGGTTGCCATCCTTCATACCAGCCTTCAGTCTCCCCAGTCCGTCTGGAACACTTCCCACCACCAAGCTCCCCAAACACATCCCTGCTTCCCCCAACCCCTCTCCTTCCCACCCTCTCCATACTTGCCCTGCTCCTAATCGCCCCTTCCCCAAGACCTGCAGGCCCTTCAGCTTGGTTGGGTTTATGGTACTGGCTGGAGAAAGTGAGTCTGCAGATGCTGGAGATCAAAGTTGAAACTTTATTGCTGGAACAGCACAGCAGGTCAGGCAGCATCCCGAGGAGCAGGAGAATCGACGTTTCGGGCATAAGCCCTTCATCAGGAAATTTGCTGATGAAGGGCTTATGCCTGAATCGTCGACTCTCCTGCTCCTTGGATGCTGCTTGATCTGCTGTGCTTTTCCAGCACCACACTCTCGACTATGGCTGATGTATGAAGGATGTTAAAGCATTGGGGGAGTGCTGCCTAGTCCCTATGAGAAAACCACACTTCAGTTCCTTCAGTTTCCATTCAGTTATATTGTATCAGAGCCAAGCCATGGAGCTCAGAAGGGGAATGGGACAGAGAATTGAAGTGGAGAGCTGCAGTCTTCAACTTGAACTTCTGCTTGGATCCAGTGTTCAGCAAATTGTTTGCCAAAAGTAGTTTGGCTTTCACAGTGTGAAACATATCATACCATGAGCAGCCAGTACCATAAAGTTGAAACTTTATTGCTGGAACAGCACAGCAGGTCAGGCAGCATCCAGGGAACAGGAGATTCGACGTTTCGGGCACAGGCCCTTCTTCAGGATGCTGCCTGACCTGCTGTGCTTTTCCAGCACCACACTCCCATCTCTGATTTTCATCATCTGCAATCCTCACTTTCTCCTAATACATCAACTAGCTCACATTTCTCTCTCTTCAAGGGTGGAGTGGCAGTATGGGATAATTGGGCCTGATGTTCCAAGAATGGGGGGAATTGTAAGAAGCAAGGTAAACCCATCACTCTGTGGTAACATCATCCAACAGTGTAGTCTACACCCTTGGCAGACAACTGTATGCAGGCAGGTGTGTTTGTGTATGGTATGATATGCATGTGGTAATTACTTAACCCATTCCCTTTTAATTTCTGTTTACCCTTAACACCTTCCAGCTCTGATAATGGGTCCTTGCCGAAATGATAACTTGACCATTCTTTACACAGACTGACATGGGTTTGTTGTACTTTTCAATAAATCCATAATGAAGTGCTCCAAATGTGTTTGAAGAAGTTTAGAAGTCAGGGAGTTGTGAAGCTTAAAGCATGGTCTTCCAGTTGGCACCAGTGTGATGGATGAGGAGATGGGAGATAGACCGGAGAGCCAGGAATGATAGATTTAGAGTATTACTGCATTAACAAGTCCCTATTAAACAGTTGGGATCAGTTGGTTGGATGGCTGGTTTGCGATGCAGTGTGATGCAAACAGCGTTGGTTCAATTTCTGGACCAGCTGAGGTAACCATGACGGACTTTCCTTTTCAACCTCTCCCCTCACCTGAGGTGTGGTGGCCCTCAGATTAAACCATCACCAATCCCCTCTGTCTAATGAGAGAGCAGCATTCTGGGACGATGGTGAGTTTACCTTATTAAACCGGCAAGCTGAGACAAGGTTCCAGCAAAAAGATGTTACAGCTACTACACTAGCTGGGCTATTGTTATTCTGTTAGATGGTGAGAAAGAGATTGAACCTAAAGCATTGATCTTTGACCTTTTCTCTCTGTGAAAGACAGAGGCCTGCCCGATGGCACAGATGATAAACTTAGACCAAGGTGATCTATAAATCCTTACATCCTTACATCACATTGGTGCTCTGCACTTCAATTACTCAATAATTAATGAGAGCCAGTCTGCTATGCATCCTGTTGGGTTCTCTCTTGGCAAAAGTCACGCAATGCAGCCTGAGTCTTTCCAAAGTGAAATTCAGCATCAGCAGCGCAGACTGGCAATTGCTTCAAATCCATTTTAATGATCATTTAGCTACCAGTAAGCCCGACAATCCACAATCTGACTGACATTCAATCATGGATTAAAATCTGTGCGCACTTGTGGTCTTTTAGCCACAACTAAAATTACTGGGGAGCTTAAAAATTGCAACAGCAATTTTTCGTCATTGTGCAGACCTGAAAGGATTAGACTTTCTGAAAAGCGATGTTATTAAGCAACCAATGAATGTCATTCAGATTGTTTCAGTGGCTAAAGTAGACATTTTACCCACTTGCTGGGGCCCTTGTTATGTGACCACAATTATGGGTTTTTGTTTCCTTTGTCCAGCTTTTTCTATTGTCTACTAAAATAGCATCTCATTAACGCTCCAGAGTACCCAATGTTTGCAGGGGCAGATCACAAAGGACTGCAAGGTATCACCGAGTTAGCCTTGCCAAAGCAGCCTGGCTTCCAATCCAATGGTGGGATGAAAGAGCCTTTGGAAATTAACACCTTACAACTGACCCCACCTCACCATCTCCCCACTAACTGCGCTGAGATCTCATCAGCAATTTCTGGCACGAGAACTGGGGAGATGGGTAGCAAAGTCCCACGAGCCTGGATATATCGCTGCCGCGTGAGACCTGCAATTGATCCGCTTTCCAAATTAAACTAAATAAAATTGAAATGAAAGGTTACATTGTGGAACACGTCAGTCACTAAGCTGTTTCTGTACTTTTTTTCTTAACTGCCCTCAGTGCTTGAACCTATGAACAGCTTGTGAGTGGTGTCATGAGGGTTTTTTTCCCACCCTGTGACAGCTGAAGCATCGAATTGTGAAACCAGGAGTGGCTGCCAAATGTGGATGTTTTGCACCCATGATTTTCAAAGTACAGCAGAATACTTAAATGTACCCGGCCAGTTTGTGTTTATGCAGAGTAAACAGAGCTGACTACTGAACAGCTGATCCACTGCTGCAGTTTCTAACCAAGGTTGCCTTGTTTCTCTGCCGAGGGGAAGGAGCAATTCCGCTACCCTCTCGCTATTGTCTCAAGAAACATTCGCAGATTTCCCAGGGAAACAGGCTGCTGACTTTATATTAATAACGAATCACCTCCAATTCCAGATGGACCGTTCTTTTTTGGAGTGAGGGAGGGTTGGTGTGGGTGCTTGCAAAACTCAGCATTGCCAGATGTTGGGGAGGCCAACGAAAGATTAGATTAATACATACTTACCCTGCACTGGGGAGCAGGTTTGCTCATTGATTAGGCTTGATTTATTGCCAAGATGCAGTGAAAGGTGTTGCCTTACGTGCTTTTACAGGAATATCGTTCTATACAAGTACAGCAGGGTAACAGAACAGAGTGCAGCATACAGTGTTACAGCTGCACAGAGGGTGCTGACAGAGATTAACATTAACATTAAAAAGGTCCATTCAAAAATCTCTTAACAGCTTTTCTCTTCTGCTTTATCTTCCATTAAGCTTCTAATTCTACATCTAAGTCATCACTAAGACAACTTACTCCTACCTGCACAACATCACTGACCTGCTCTATCTTCACCCATTGCTGAGGTTCTCCCGTGTGTATGACCCTAGACATAGAACATAGAACAGTACAGCACAGGAACAGCCCACAATGTTGTGCTGAACATGATGCCAAATTAAACTAATTCCTTCTGCCTGCCTTTGATCTATATCCCTCCATTCCTTGCATTATTGCTTATTAGATTACAGTACAGTGTGGAAACAGGCCCTTTCTACTTTCATGGAACTATGAACCTGCATTCCAAGGTCTCTTTGTTCAGCAACCCCTCCTCTAGCTTATCTCTCCACGCTTCAGGCTCTCTGCCTTTATTCCTGATGAAGGGCTTTTGCCCGAAACGTCGATTTTGCCTGTCCTCGGATGCTGCCTGAATTGCTGTGCTTAGACATAGAACATAGAACAGTACAGCACAGGAACAGCCCACAATGTTGTGCTGAACATGATGCCAAATTAAACTAATTCCTTCTGCCTGCCTTTGATCTATATCCCTCCATTCCTTGCATTATTAAGTGCTTATTAGATTACAGTACAGTGTGGCCCAACAAGTCCACACCGCCCCGCCGAAGCGCAACCCACCCATACCCCTACATTTACCCCTTACCTAACGCAATTTAGCGTGGCCAAATAACCTGACCTGCACATCTTTGGACTGTGGGAGGAAACCGGAGCACCCGGAGGAAACCCACGCCGACACGGGGAGAACGTGCAAACTCCACACAGTCAGTCGCCTGAGGCGGGAATTGAACCCGGGTCTCTGGTGCTGTGAGTCCCTTCAATGCCCCTGTCATATCTGACTCCAGCACTACCCTGTTAGTGCGTTCCACACTCCTACCACTCTCTGTGTAAAAACACTTGCCCCTCATGTCTCCTTTGAACTTTCCTCCCTTGCATTAAATGCATGCCCCCTAGTATTAGACAGCTCAACTCTGGGAAAAATATGTTGACTGTCACCCTATCTTTGCATCTCATAATTTTATAAACTTCAAATCACCCCTCAGCCTCTTCCACTTCAAAGAAAACAACCGAGTTTTTTCCAGCATCTCCTTACAGATCACACCCTCTAATCCAGGCAGCATCCTGGTAAACCTCTTCTGCACCACCTCCACAGCCTCCATATCCTTCCTGTAATGTGGTGACCAAAATTAAATGCAATACTCTAAGTGTGGCCTAGCCAAAGTCTTATAAAGGTGCAACATGACATCCTGACCCTTGTTCTCAGCTCCCCAAACAATAAAGGCAAGTGCCTTCTTTGTCACCTTATCTATTTGCGTGGTCTCTTTCAGGGAGCTGTGGACTTGAACCCTGAGATCCCTCTATTCAGACTCCTGCCATTAATTATATACTTTTCCTTAACATTTGATCTCCCAAAGTGTATGATTCTTCCCACTGATCTTCTGAGCTCTATCAAGTTCTCTATCTTTGCTGGTGAGAGTTAGCAGTAAGGATTCATAACAGGTTAAAAGGTGTTAAAAAAAAAATCAGCTGTGGCCTATGTGCAGGCCAGAACAGGCTTGATGATTGAAACGATGATTGGTCTATTCTGGTTCCTGTGTTCGAGTGCCCCTTAGAAGAGACGAGCAAGCTGAAGAGTGAAGTAGTAGCAAAAACAAAAGCTTGCATCTTGGACGTTGCAAAACATGTCTACAGAAGCGGAGGACCCACACTCTGGAGTCACCTCCCCAAATAACTTCATCTTTCTACTCCTCCATCCTTTAAACCACTCCTCAACTCTACCTCTTTATCATCTTTTTACTCATTTATCCTAATGTTTCCTCATGTGGCTTGGAGTCTTTTTTTTGGTAACGGTCCTAGCAAGTATTGAGTGATAATTTTACCATATTAACAGTGCTATCTAAATGCAAGTGGTTGTTACTTCAAAACCTCTTGTTAATAGCTTCATTCTTATGTACAGAGGTTTATCCAGCACTTACAATCGACTGGGTGCCACATGGAACTCTCTGGTGCCTTGTCAACAGATCTTTTGAGTTCATACCAGGTGACGCAAGATAAAGATTTGATTGTTCGCCTGCTGCCTCCTACAATGGGATCTTTGTCACATTTTACACAGTCTTAAAGTCCAGTGATATGGTGGCCCCACCTTTTATCCCACTGTCCTGTTTTGTGAAAGAGTCAGAGCTTCGACCAGGGCAAAACATTGGCAAGGTCAAATCCATCTCATTGAGCTTACGCAGAGACCTCATGCAGAGACCTCCCAGCCCCACGCTCGGGATGACTTGTCGATTCTGCTTTATCTTCCATTAAGCTTCAAATTCTATATCCAGTTCATCACAAAATCATAACTTACTCTGACCTTCACAACATCACTGACCTGCCCTGTCTGCTCTAACTGCTGTGGTTCTCCTTTGTGTGTGACCTACCCATGATTCTATCAAATTTTCTGTCATTGTGTTCCAGTATGGCCTGGAGCACTAGTCAAAATAGTTTGTTTTCCCTAAAGGTTCTTACTGAGATTTTATTGGTTTAACTCTGCCTGACTCTTTTATCCCCATTGAGTCATGAACGATGTCCTTAAACATCTGCTATTGCTCCTTAACTGTCTTTTCTGCTAAACTTCTTATCTGGTGCACTCCAGCCAACTCGGCCCTCATTCCTTTCCAATTTAGCACAGTTGTTTCTGACCCATGTTTCTCACTACCAAACTGAATGAGAAATTCTACCATCTCATTGCTTCCTAGTAGAGCTTTTACTGAGTTAATTTATTAAACTTAACTCATTAGATATTACCAGATCCAAAAAGAGAAAGAGTGTCACCTTTACACTTGTTTAATGTTCCAATCAAATTTTGCAAATTTTCTCATGGTAGAGACAGAATGAAACATAATATGGCAGTTATCCTTCTTGAATTTGTTGCCATCATTTTTGCTTCATCGTGGGTTTATTTCCGATATGGACAGCAAATTTGCTCACTCCACCCTGTGAGATTTCTTAAACTCCTCTTCTCAGTTTCAACTCCCATTTCCTTGTCTTTGCAGCATCTTTCCATCAGTTCTACTGTAGTTGCTAGCACCTCCACCCCAGTAAACTCTGAAATTCTCTGACGAAAACCTCAGCCTCACTACATCACCTTCCTCTCTCAAATACCTCAACCTTCACTGACCATAAGGTCCAAGGGCAGAAATAGGCTATTCATAGAACACATAATGTTGCAGCACAGTACAGGCCCTTTGGCCCTTGATCTTGCGCCGACCTGTGAAATTAATCTGATGCCCATCTAACGCACACCGTTCCATTATCATCCATATGTATGTCCAAAGCCCATTAAAATACCCTTAACGTCAGCGAATCTACTACTGTTGCAGGCAGGCCGTTCCATGCCCCTAATACCCTGAGTAAGAAACTACCCCTGATATCCATCCTAAATCTATCACCCCTCAATTTAAAGTTTTGTCCCCTCATGTTAGCCTTCACCATCTGAGGAAAAAGGCTCTCACTGTCCACCCTATCTAACCCTCTGCTCCACCACCTCTAGATCTGATATTCCTCAGCACCACTTTCCTGCCTTTCCATATGACCCTTGATTCCCTTCCTGATTAAAAACCTGGCTATTGCAGCCTTGAATATATTTCACAACCCAGCCTATACAACCTGAACAGTCCCATTATTTGTCTAATATCTCCCTCATCCATCACCTGCTCTACTCATGCACCCAAGTGTCTTTAGACTTTTTGCTATGTATAAAGGCATAGCAAACATTTACACACATGCTCCAGCTCTAAATTTCAAGATCACCATTTTTAATTCTTTTAGAATATGATCTGTGCTTCTCTCTCTCCTCCTTTGTGTTGGAGCTTGAAATCTACCTGTTGGAACACATTTTTGATCACATGCCCTTGCTTCCTTTCATGCATCAGGGCACACTTTTCTATGTTAAAGGTGCTACATACGTTCTATATATATCATTGCACAAAACCACAAGCAGCAGTTGGCTGCATCATTGATGTTAATCTTTCATTAGGAAACCACTGTTTTTTTTATAAGACACAGCCAAAACTCTTCTGGCAGCCCAGATATAGAATAACATCAGTCTTTCAGGATACAAAGACAAATCTAATCGTACTAGTGGGACTATGCTGAATAGACTCATTAAACCATCAAGCACCTTTGTCATTAGAAGATACCCATGCTTTCTTACAAAAAATTACACTTTTATAGAGCGCTGAAGTTGTACTAATCTTTTTCTACTATTTATAAGCAAACTGATACATGAATCTCCTTGACATTAGAATAATCTCATTTTAACATTCATGGTGTGTTTTATCTGAGCCTTTTTCACCTAAGCAACAGTGATTTTAAATTCTAACAAATTGCTTTTCCATTAAGTTCTTTTCATGGCTACTAATTGATCCCAGATTTGTGCATTAGGTAAGAGCATTTACTTGTCTCATGGGTATTTCTCCTTCCCCTGTGCCACACACACTATGGTCCTGTCAAATTGAAAGGACAGAAGAGCTGTCTCTATGCTCCAATCAATGGCTGTCTGCAACAGGATGCTTTAGTTTTGTCTGATGTCAAACTCCCTTCACCCACCTTCTGTTACACAGGAAATCCTTTGCCTCCTTTTACAAGTTTCCCCTCCTCATCCTCCAAATGTGAGGCGAAATCAAAAAGATCTGGGCAGACTCATGTTTTTTGTGCTCAAAAATTGTCACAAAGCACTGGAGCACAACAGCACAAACACGTCAGTTACTATAAAAACTCTACAACTGGAGAAACATAGATAGAAATAGGAACATACACAGATTATACACTATATTCCCTCTTCTTTATGAAATGTGCTACTGAAAAGGTTTGCAAGTCTGCTATTCCCAAGAGTCTTGTTTCCTTGGCTCCCACCATCAATTTCTTTCTTTCACATCCATCCACTACCTCCACCATTCACCATGTTGGTACAGGAGGCCTGTGTATAGGAACAGACGTGAACCAGCACAGGAACAATGGACCAAATGGCCTCCTTACTAGGTTGTATGACTCTGCATGTCAGTGCAGGATAGGGGCGAGTGTTTTGAATATTTTGTTATTTAACTGAGAGACATTAATGATTATCAGCTGTGACTCAGGCCTGAGTCGAAGGGTGTGGGTTCAACTCCTGTTACAGGACTTGAGCATAACGCTCAAGACTGACACACTGGTCCAGCACCAATGGAGTGCTGCATTGTTGGAGATGCTCTCTTTGTAAAACCTAGCTGAACCCTATTTAATATTAATTATTATTTGATCAAACTTCATTCATTTATTGGTGAGATGTCAAACTGAAACCATGTCCCCTCTCTCAAATGGAAATGAAGATCCCATCACTGCATTTCAAGAAGGACCAGGAGAATTCTGTCCAGTCTCCTTGCTAAAATTTATCCCTCAATCAATACCACTAGAACAGATTATCTGATTATTATTACAATGCTGCTTGTGGGAACTTGCTGTGCATAAATTGGAGGTGTCATCGGTCATCTCTTCCTACGTTACAGCCTTGACTATGTCATAAGTTGTAAAATACTTCAGGGTGTGCTGTAGACATGAAAGGCGGTCTGTAAATGCAAGTTTTTTTTTCTCAACTGTCCCCATTAGCCAAGCTAAGTTTTTTTTAAAATACTTTCCGGAGTGCAGGAGTTGTCAGTGTTTGTTGCACTTCACTAATTTCTCTTGAACGGAGTGACTTCCTAAACCTCTTTACAGGACATGCAGTGCCAACCACATTGCTGAGAGTCTGGAGTCACATGTAGGCCAGACTGGGTAAGGATGGCAGATTTCCTTCCCTAAAGGACATAAGATGCCTAAATTACTCAGCCAGTGACATTACCACCATACCACCAATAAATGAATGAGGTTCAATTCAATAATAAGTTTGCATTAGATAAGGTTCATCCACCTTTCACAAAGAAGCACATTTGGAGTTACAGAAAGTAAAAAGTGTTCTGCTGGAAAAGCACAGCCCATCAGGCAGAAAATCAAGGAGCAGGAGAACTAATATCTCGGGCATACACCCATCATCAGGAATATGGAGGTGGGGGAGGTGGGGGAGGAAGAGGGCTGAGATATAAATAGGAGGGTGGAGGCGGGGCTGGGGGAGAAGGTAGTTTGTAAGATGATAGGTAGATAGAGTTGGGGCTGATGGTGGTAGGTTGGAGGGGAAAGTGGAGTGCATAGGTGGGAAAGAAGACGGACAAGTAGGACAGTTCAAGAGGACGGTGCCGGTTGGAGGGTTGGATCTGGGATGTGGTGGGGGGTAGGGGAGATGAGGAAACTGGTGAAATTGACGTTGAAGATGTGTGGTTGGAGGGTCCCACGGTGGAAGATGAGGCGTTCTTCCTCCAGACGTCATATGGTTTGGATTTGGCGGTCGATGAGGCCCAGGACTTGCATGTCCTTGGCGGAGTGGGAGAGGGAGTTGAAGTGGTCAGCCAAGTGGGGTTTTTCAGTGCATGCATCCCAGAGATGTTCCCTGAAACATTCTGTAAGTTGGTGTCCTGTCTCCCCGATGTAGAGGAGACCACTTTGAGAGAAACTGACACAGGAGATGAGGTGTTTGGTTGTGCAGGAAAATCTCTGTCAGATGTGGAAGGATCCTTTGTGGCCTTGGATGGAGGTAATGGGGAGGTATGGGCGCAGGATTTACACCTCTTGCGGTGGCAAGGGAAGGTGCCAGGAGTGGAGGGTAGGTTGGCAGGGGGGATGTGGACCTAATGAGGGAGACGTGGAGGGAATGGTATCTGCAGAATGCTGATAGAGGTGGGGAGGGAAATATATCTCTGGTGGTAGGGTCTGACTGTAGGTGGCAGAAATGGAGGACAATGATTTGATGCACCTGGAGGTTGCTGGGGTGGAAGGTGAGGACCAGGGGGGTTCTATCCTTCTTGTGGTTGGAGGGGTGAGGTTGAAGGGTGCCAGAGATGAAGACGGAGAGCTCCAGGGGAGGGAGGTGTACAAGATGATCCAGTTGAACTTGAGGTCAGGGTGGAAGGTGTTTGTGAAGTTGACGAATTGTTCAACCTCCTCTTGGGAGCACGAGGTGGCACTGATACAGTCATCGAAGTAGTGGAGGAAAAGATGGAGAATGGTGAGGGTGTAGTTATGTACTGTTCCATGTACCCGATGAAGAGACAGGCATAGCTGGGGCCCATGTGGGTACCCATAGCTACCCCTTTGGTCTTAAGGAAGTTGGAGGATGGAAGTACATTTCATTGGCTGAGAAATTAATTGAGACATTCTGTGGCTGTGAAAGGCACCATATGAATGCAAGTTCTTTCTTCCTTATTGTTGTGGATATAATCATTAAAACAAAAGCAAATGAGGGAGATAAAGTTAATCTTTTAAGTCTTTTGCATTGCTTGCCCTTCACAATATGTTCTTAAAAGTATAGATTTTAAAAGAAAGCTTGTTTTTTTGCAGCACTATTCACACCAGGCAGACACCACAAAGCATTTTACAATTAATGACGTGTTTCTGAAATGTAGTCATTGTTGAATGGAAGGAAATGTGACAGCTGACAGCAAGTTCCCAAACAGCAATGAGATAGTCGGAGCAAATTACTGCAGATGCTGGAATCTGTACTGGAAACAAAAAATGCTGGGAATCACAGTGACTCAGACAGCATCTATAGAGAGAGAGCAAGCTAATGTTTCAAGTCTAAAGGATTCTTCATCAGAGCTGACGTGAAGTGTGGAGGGTACAGCATTTATGCCCTTTCTCCCCCAGCACTCCATCACACACACAGCCCCCAACTAGTATATAAATGCTGTCCTGATGACTAGATTCAAAATGTTAGCTTGCTGTCTCTCCATGGATGCTGTCTGGCCCGCTACAATTTTCTTCAATTTTTGTTTTCAGCAATAAATAGTGACTGTACCATCTGTGCTAGTGATAAAACATTGGCTAGACCACCAAGGAGAATTCCCCTGAGCCTTGTTTTTGAAGTTTCCATGGGATGTTTTACATCATCCTGATTTCTTTAGTATGAAATTGTGGGACCCAAAGGGAAACACATTTATCTGTATCCTCACAGTTTGCAAGGGAAATACTGGGCTATTTATTACTTCTCCAGGAAGCAAATAAAAACCATGAACTTTCACCAGTTCTGGGAAAGTCTGCGATCAAAACCTTTTAACAAAATCCCTTCAACAAACAGAGGTATGGTTTCCTCAGCTTGATTGCTTCAGCTCCCCATCTCTACCACATCAATTCTTTTTGAGCCACCCAGAAACAAGTTAAAGGTCAACCGCATTGACCAAAAAAAGGCTGATGTCCCAACATGCAGAGCTTCAATAAATAAAAGAAATGGACTGTGAAATCAACATCCCACCTACTCTCTCAGGTAAGTAAAAAGATAGATTGCTTGACACTATTTGAAAAAGGGCATTTCTCCCAGTGCTCCTTAAAAACTATCTACATGATCAAGCCATTGATCACTTGCTTTGATATCTCTTTATTTGGAGGTGCCGGTGTTGGGCTGGGGTGTACAAAGTTAAAATTCACACAACACCAGGTTATAGTCCAACAGGTTTATTTGGAAGCACTAGCTTTCGGAGCGCTGCTCCTGATGAACCACCTGATGAAGGAGCGTCGCTCCGAAAGTTAGTGCTTCCAAATAAACCTGTTGGGCTATAACCTGGTGTTGTGTGATTTTTAACTTTGATATCTCTTTGTGTGACTTGGTGTCAAATTTTCTCATACCTGTGAACACTCCCGCGTTGCTAAAGTCACTATATAATTGCCTGCTGGAAGTTTTTGTGGCATAGTAGTATCCCTACCTTAGGAACGGAAGTTCTAGGTTCAAGCCCCAGACCTGTGCCATAACATGTACAAATAGGGGGATTAAAATGACTATATTTGTTTTTTGTTACTTTTTTCAACGGTTGATTGTTTCACAGTCAAGACTGCTATATATCCAAGAGGACACTATAGGGGTGACTACAGCAGCAATTTTGTCATAAACCTACCAGACCTTTTTCCTGAATCACAATTTCCTTCCATGTGGTACGCATTATCAGACACTTAACAAGGAATTCCTTGAAGATAGTGTTTGTGGTGTGTAGGGCAGAATTAGATAAAAGTTTGTCATATATTTCTGTACCACCAGGTGTCTCTCACACTTATTGAATGGATCACCCAAAAGTTTCGGAAGATTAAAAGTCTGTCCTGAAATGACAGGGACTCATTGCTCTTTGGTTTTCATGTCAATAGAGCTTTAGGATCAGAGGGTGAACCCAGTTGCCCTAGTTTGACAGGGTTTGCTTTGTCTTTGCTAAAATAGTGGCTTCCATGACATCAAACTGTGCCTTACACATTGTCCAACTGTGATGCACAGCCACCTAGCCCCAGCTCTCTGCCAATCTGTTCTGCAACTCAGACCAGACTAACTCGAGAAACACATTGCCCCTATTCCGACTGCATGAGGAAACCTTTGGTTTATTGAGGTCAATATTCGAGGAAGAGACACGAGCAAAGATTCAATCATTCACCTGGAGAATGCTAACAGCAAAATGTTTCAATTTCCCATTCTGAGAAAAATCTATCCACATTGCTCATTTACGTTTCTCCCCCTTATCTGGATTCTTCCTCTTTAAAAAGGTTAAAAATCACACAATACCAGGTTATAGTCCAACAGGTTTATTTGGAAGCACTAGCTTTCGGAGCACTGCTCCTTTATCAGGTGATTGTGAAGAAATTTCACAATCCAACACCAGCAACTCCATATCATGACAACCTTTAAAAAGGTAAAGTCTCCATCGTCTTAACAGGCCGTAGGACTGCTCTCCCATTAGAGGGAGATGTCCAGTGGTGGTTTAACCTGAGGGTCACCATGCCTCAGGCAGGAGGGTCTTTCATGGCAACCTCAGCCGGTATGGGAACTGAACCCACACTGTTGGCATCATTCTGCATTGCAAACCAGCCATCCAGCTGATTGAACCAACCAACGCCCTCCCTTCCACAGTAACTGTCAGTTGTAGCTATCATTTGGCCTAACGTTCTGGGTTTAAGCCCCATGGTACAGACTTGTGCACATTATCTGGACTGACAGCCTCTGCGGGTCCGAAGGAGTGCTGCACTGTCAGAAATGCCATCTTTCAAATGAGACATCAAATCAACTACGATCTATTTCTTCAGTTAGACAAAAAAACAATGGTTTGATTTATTTGAAAAATGGCAATGCATTTCTCCCAGTTTCCTGGCTAATTTTTATCCCTCAATACATGTCACTAAAACAGATTATGGGGGATTTATCTCATGGCTGCTTGTGGGAGCTTGCTTTGCTTAAACAGGTGACCACATTACTAACATTGCAGCAGTGACTGCACCTCCAAATATCTGATAGGCTGTTACAGTACTTTGGGAGATCCCAAGATTGAGATGGACGCTATATAAATGCAAGTCCTTCCTTGACTTTTGTCCAGGGAGGAGGGGGTTCAACAACTTGCACATCGGTAACTTTTCTCAAAGCTACCCTCCTGTGAATTGGCCCATTGGACTGGGTGAAATTTAAGCGAGTAAGGCAAGGAACTTCAGTAGCTCAATGCAAGTTGAGGGCTCCCTCAGAGGGGAGCGAAGTTTGCCAGGGAACCCAGTAGTTGCTTTATGTTGTCTAATGGCCAAGGAGCTGTAACTGGTGATGTGTGATTAGCTCAGTGTCAAGGTTAGGGTGAGTACCTGCTTGTGGGGGTAAACGTTGATGTGGCACTTGATGCATTCCTGGCCCATGTTGGCCCATGAGTTACCGCTCATCCATTTCCTCTTACACTTAGGGCACTTGTATTCACCAAAGCAGCGTTTCTTGCCCTGGTAAGGGGTCAGGCCTTCTCCTTTGGGGCGTGCCTAGCAAAGAAACACAGAACATATAAGTTAAAACAGCAACTCATGCCAGCCAAGGTCTCTCTAACCCGGGTAGCAAACGACTTTCAAAATATTTTCCAACCTATTCCATTTAAATCACCGGGTGAACTTGATTAAGAAAATGCATGCTGAGTTTGAATTTTAAGATTGTTTGTGACATGTCACATGAACAAAATATCTGGCCATTGATAAACAAGATGTTGGTCAGACTTAAAAGTATCACCCATTCAAAGTTTGCATCAAACACTATGAAACAGCTCAAAAGACATCCAAACAGATAGTGAACCCATCGACAGGATTTGAATTTTTTAAATAAATGCTTGTTGGTTTCTTTTGCTTTCTCCTGATGTTGGTAACCTGATGTTGGTCAGGGGGACCGGAAGACATAAATTTATAAGCCATTACCAACCTACATCCCAACCGTCAGCAGAACAGCAATAAGTATCTATGTATATGCAGGTATTGCCTCCAGCCATCATTTAGAGTTATAGAGTCATACAGCATGGAAACAGACCCTTCCAACTCGGTCATATCAACCATGTTTCTTAAGCTGAACTAGTGCCATTTGCCTGCTTTTGGTCCATATCCCTCTAAACCTTTCTTATTCATGTACCTATCCAAATGTCTTTTAAATGTTGTAATTGTACTCTATCTACCACTTCCTCTAGCAGTTCATTCCATATACACATCGCCTCTGCGTGAAACAATTGCCCCGCAGGTCCCTTTTAAATCTTTCCCCTCTCACTGTAACCCTGTGCCCTTTAATTTTGGATTGCCCTACTATGGGGAAATGGCCTTGGCTACTGACCTTATCTATGCCTCTCAAGTTTTTATAAACCTTTATAAGGTCATCCCTCAACCTCTTATGCACGAGGGAAAAAAGCCCCACTCCATCTAGCCTCTCCCTACAACTCGAACCCTTCAGTCCTAGCAACATCTTTGTAAATATTCCTGTACCCCTTCCAGGTTAAAAACATTATTCCTATAACAGGGCGACCAGAACTGTACATAGTACAGCAAACATGGCCTCCCCTAATGCCTCGTACAGCTAAAAACATGACCTCCCAACTCCTAAACACAATGCTCTGACTGATGAAAGCAACTGTGCCAAATGCCTTGTTAAACCATGATGCCATTTTCATGGATCTACGTACCTGCACCCCTAGGTCTGTCTGTTCGACAACACTTTCCAGGGCCCTACCATTAACTTGTAAGTCCTGCCTTTGTTTGTTTTACCAAAATTCAACGCCTTGCATTTATCTAAATTAAAATTCATTTGCCATTCCTTGGCCCCTTGGCCCAGTTGTTCAAGATCTCTTTATGCTGTTAGATAACCTTCTTCGATGTCCACCATACCACCAATTTTAGTGTCATCTTCAAACTTACTAACCATGCTTCCTATATTCTCATCCACATCGATTATATAAATGACAAACAACACTGGTCCCAGCTCTTCTCGCCACAGGCCTCCAGTCCGAACAACAATCCCTTACCACCAAGCTCTTGCTCCCTACTGTCAAGCCAATTGGCTAGCTCTCCCTCGATACCATGTGATTTAACCTTAATAACCAGTCTATCATATGGAACCTTGTCAAAAGCCTTGCTGAATACCACGTAGACAATGTCTATAGCTCTGCCTTCATCTGTCTTCTTGGCCACCTCTTCAAAAAACTCAAATCAAGTTTGAGACATATGATTTTCGACACACAAAGCCTTTCTGACTGTCCCTATACCGTCCTTGCCTTTCCAAATACTGGATCAGAGTGGTGCTGGAAAAGCACAGCCCTTCAGGCTTTTGCCTGAAATGTCGATTTTCCTGCTCCTCAGATGCTGCCTGAACTGCTGTGCTTTTCCAGCACCACTCTGATCCAGAATCTGGTTTCCAGCATCTGCAGTCATTGTTTTAACCTTTCCAAACACTGTACATACAAATCCTGGTCTCCCAGAATCCCCTCCAACAACTTACCAAACCCCTGCTGTCAGGCTCACTGGCCTATTGCTCCCTGGCTTTTTTTTGCCGCTTTTCTTTAAAAAAAGCACAACATTAGCCCCCTTCCGTCTTCTGCTCAATGGTGGAAGAATAGATAGTCTGTTACATGTTATTATAAAGCAGTGTAACCTCCAATCTACTGTGAACAGTGTGTGCAAGATAAGCTGGTAACATTTTTTTTAAACCAAATAGAATCAATATACATGGCAAATGTTTGTCCATCTACATAAAGCTAAGAAAATGTCTTATCTAAGATACATTCTGGATCTAATCTTTTAGCTCGTAGTTACAAAGGTTTCATTTAAAGTGGATGAGAGAAGATACAGAGTTCAAACAGAACAACCACTCTGACTGATATTTCGATGGAAATTAAGGGAGTGGGGCTGATTAACACAAACATTGCAATATGAAAGTTACGATAAGCAGTTGTTGCAAAATGTGTCTCAGTATTTCTTATTGGTCAGATAGATCAGACTGCATCCTGCCTAAGGATAGATTACTTTTTGAAATCCAGTTTATACTTTAAGACCTACATTTTAGTCTAGTCTCAATGACATTATGGTAATACCTGAAATTACTGCAGGAATAGAAAGCCCTTCATAGCAAAATGATAGTTTGAAATAGTTTCCACAGATACAAACAATGGCTGCCCTTCAAGAGTAAAACTTCATTGGGTATAAGGCATTTTGGAATGTCCCAAGGTGTGAAAGGTGTCTATAAATGCAAGTAATTCTTTAAGCCTGATGGGTCAACAACAACTTATATTTATATAGCAACCTCAATACTGTATAATGAAATACCTGAAGCCCCTTGACAGGAGCATTATAAAGTATGAAACACAGCGATGTAGGGAGATATTACGTCTCATGGCCAGATGCTTGACCAAAAAATAGTTGGATTTTAAGGAGTCTATTAAAAGAGGAAAATGAGGTAGAGAGCTGGACACGCGTAGGAATTTCAGATCATGAGGCCATGCCATCTGAAGCTGCAGAAACCAAGGGAGGAGCAAATATGCCATTTCATTTACCATAAAATTCCTCTCTGTGCTATTCCAGGCATTGGTTAACTTTTATATTTTTAGATGACTTAGTAAGTTCACTAGAATACCAAGCAGAGGTATTTTGAGCATCATTTTTCTTACAAATATTGCACTGATCAATTTCCACCCCCGGAATATTTGTAGCATTTCATGTGGAGCTGAAGTGAGGAATGTCCCCTTGTTACTAACTACTTTGCTGTCATTCACCATGCCTCACCCCTTGAAGTGGATTCCTTCCATTTCTCAATCCATCCTGGAGACCACAGTAAGATTGAGAAGACCAAAATCACTGCTCTCGACATGCAACCGCTGCTTGTGATGAGGGGCTACCATAGATACAAGTTACAAATAATTGTAGGATCTCAGACCTAAGTAAAGAGAACAATGATTGAGATACCTCACAGTAATGAGCATTACTCCAGTATTTTTACATATTGGCAAATATAGCAGGGCGAGAATTTGACGGATCAAATGGTAACCAATCTTACCCAACTTTTGCAGGTACTCATTTATTTAAAAAATCCAGCAGCTCAAATTCGGAGGCTGAGGGGTGACCTTATAGAAGTTTACAAAATTATGAGGGGCATGGATAGGGTAAATAGGCAAAGTCTTTTCGCTGGGTGGGGGAGTCCAGAACTAGAGGGCATAGGTTTAGGGTGAGAGGGGAAAGATATAAAAGAGACCTACAGGGCAACTTTTTCACGCAGAGGGTGGTACGTGTATGGAATGAGCTGCCAGAGGAAGTGGTGGAGGCTGGTACAATTGCAACATTTAAGAGGCATTTGGATGGGTATATGAATAGGAAGGGTTTGGAGGGATATGGGCCGGATGCTGGCAGGTGGGAATAGATTGGGTTGGGATATCTGGTCGGCCTGAACGGGTTGGACCGAGGGGTCTGTTTCCATGCTGTACATCTCTATGACCCTATGACTCTAAAAGCGGATTGTTCTCCCGGTAGCCTACCCAATGTTCCCATCTCAACCAAAACCAGCTCAAATTGACTGATTAGCTGATTATTTGTTGTGGATGATAATTAATGATCATTCTTTGTATCATGGGTTTTGAAAATAAGTATATATTAATGGTAACTGTGAAAGAAAGTGAAATATGTCAGTGTTGTCATTTTTAGTGCTGACCATCCAACTGCCTCTAAAGGGCATCTCCATGTGATAGTTATTAATGGCTGCAAGATTTATTATGGACAGTACAGTTTAGAACCTTTTCCTCGATGGCATTCCATTACACTCATAATAGCTAATGCTTATCATATTCGAGCTAATTCTAAGCAATTATTTTAAGAGAACGCGAGTCTGTTTATGTACAGCATTTCTACACGGACCAATATTATTTTCTCTCTGCACGTCATATCATTGGAATTATTATCTGAACCAAAAAAAGTCTAACCTGTTGGGCAAAAGTACAGAGCGTACTTGTATTTATATAGAAAGACTTGCGTGTATATGTTGCCTTTCACACGCTCAGGGCATGCCCAAGCACTTTATAGCCAATTAAGTACTTTTGGAGAGTTATCACTGTTGTCATGTTGTAACTCTCAGCACCTAATTTGCCCGCAGCAAGCTCCCTCGATCAATTAATTATGTAAATGACCAGCAAGACCTTTCCACATGCCAGCTAAAAGTCTAGGTAAATACTGTCCTCTCCTCACATTGTCCCATATAGATAGATCTTTTACACCCATTTGATGGAGGTTTGCTTTAATGGCTCATCTACAAGGTCCGACCTCTGACAATTCAGCACCCGCTTAGTTCCGCACTGAGAGGCAATTTCCATTATTAATGTGGATGTGGGTATTTGTAACAAACAAATCACGTACAAAAAGGGCTGATAAAATACAATGTGAACTGAAGTATTGTGGACAGATAATTGTGCAAGTATAAGATTTGTAAATGCATTACACATTATTGGATTACCACCACTGGATAGGATAAAAGATTTCAGTTTGGCTTGGGTGTTCCTGGGAACAAATCATTCATGTTAACATATGGTGCATCAAACAATTAAGACAGGGAAGTTTGGGAGGTGGGAGGCAGTGTATTTGGGGAGACTACAGATACTGGAGTGTAAAAGTAAGGAATTCTTGCCCCAGTCATGTAGGAATTGGATACAACCACAGCTAAAGTCACCATAGAGCCAGAGGACAATAGGGCTTCTCTCTCATTAGGAAGACATTTGATGGTGAGTTTAACCTGAGCATTACAATACCTCAGGTAAGGGATGAAGATTTGAAGGAGAGTCCTTCATGATAACCTCAGACTGTGCAGGAATTGAACCTGAATTGTTGGTGCCACCATGCATAGTAAACCAGCTCGGAGAAAGTAAGGACTGCAGATGTTGGAGATCAGAGTTGGGAGTGGGGTGCTGGAAAAGTACAACAGGTCAGGCAGCATCCAAGGAGCGGGAGAAATGATATTTTGGGCCATAGCTTTTCATCAGGAATGAGGCTTGTGAGCCGGGGAGGTGGAGAGATAAATGAGAGGGGCTGGGGCTGAGGCTGGGGGGAAAGGTAGCTGAGAGTGCAATAGGTAGATGGAGGTGGGGGTAGGGGTGATAGGTCAGGAAGGAGGGTGGAGCGGACAGGTGGGAAGGAAGATGGACAGGTAGAGCAGGTCATGAGGGTAGTTCCGAGTTGGAAAGTTGGATTTGGGATAAGGTGGGGAGAGGGGAAATGAGGAAACTGGTGAAATCCACATTGATGCCCTGGGGTTGGAGGGTCCCAAGGTGGAAGATGAGACGTTCTTCTTCCAAGTGTCAGGTGGTTAGGACGTGGCAATGAAGGAGGCCCAGGACCTGTATGTCCTTGGCAGATTGGGAGGGGGAGTTGAAGTATTTGGCCACGGGGCGGTGGGGTTGTTTCGTGCGTGTGTTCCAAAGATGTTCTCTGAAGTGCTCTGCGAGTAGGCGTCCTGTCTCCCCAGTGTAGAGGAGACCTCATCAGGAACAATGGATATAGTAAATGACATGTGGAAGTGCAGGCAAAACTCTGATGGTTGTGGAAGGCTCCTTTGGGGTCTTAGATGGAGGTAAGGGGGAAGTTGTGGGGGCAAGTTTTGCAATTCCTGTGGTGGCAGGGGAAGGTGCTGGGAGGGGAGAGTGAATTGGTGGGGAGTGTGGACCTGACAAGAGAGTCACAAAGGGAATGATCTTTACAGAAAGCGGATAGGATAGTGGAGGGAAATATATCTCTGGTGGTGGGGTCCGTTTGTAGGTGGCAGAAATGGCAAAGGATGATACTAAATGAAGGTTGGTAGGGTGGAAGGTGAGGACCAGGGCGTTTGTCCTTGTTGCGGTTGGAGGGGTGGGGTTCGAGGGCGGAGGTGCGGGAAGTGGATGAGATGCACTGGAGGGCATTGTCAATCAGGTGGGAGGGAAATTGTGGTCTTTGAAGAAGGAGGCCATCTGTGTGTTCTGTGGCAGAATTGATCCTCCTGGGAGGTGGAGAAATTAGGAATAAGGGATAGTGTTTTTACAGGAGGCAGGGTGGTAGGATGTGGAGTCTAGGTAGCTGTGGGAGTTGGTGGGCTTGTGGAAGATGTCTGTGTTGAGTCAGTCACTGTTGATGGAGATGGAGAGGTCCAGGAAGGGGAAGGAGGTGTCTGAGATGGTCCAGGTGAACTTAAGTTCGGGGTGGGATGTGTTGGTGATGTTGATGAACTGTTCAACCTCCTCATGTGAGGTGGTGTCAATACAGTCATCAATATAATGGCAGAAAAGGTGGGGTATGGTGCTGGTGTAACTGTGGAAGATGGACTGTTCCACGTACTCGACAAAGAGAGGGGCATAGCTGGGGCCCATATGGGTCTCCATGGCTAACTTTTTGGTCTTCAGGAAGTGGGAGGATTCAAAGGAGAAATTATTGAGGGTAAGGACCAGTTCAGCCAAATGAATGACAGTGCCAGTGGAGGGGTACTGGTGGGGACACCAGGAGAGGAAGAAACTGAGGGCTTGGAGGCCTTCATCATGGCAGATGGAGGTGTATAGGGACTGGATGCCCATGGTGAAAATGAGGCGCTGGGGGCCGAGGAAACAAAGGTGGGGGGGGGCATGTGTAGTGTCCCGAACATAGGTAGGGAGTTCCTGGACCAGGGGTGAATCACACAGTATCAAGGTATGTGGAGATGAGTTTGGTGGGGCAAACCAGCTATCCAGCCAACTAAACTAACTTAACCCTTACAGCTGAAGGATTGCGTATGAATTTAGTCTCCTTACCCAAGGAAGGATACCTCTGCCTTTGAGAGGAAGCAATGTGTTCACTAAGTGGAATTTCTCATATGAGAGAACTGTCCTGTGAGATGAGATTGAGTAAAATGGACTGATCCTATGGAGTTTAGCAGAGTGAGAGCTGATTGTGCTATATACAATTATTTCACGGTGCTTTCTCCTGGCTGGATCACATGCTCAGGATTAAAACTGAGAAACTGTTCCATGGGAACCTTTGGAAGTTTTGAGTCAAAGGATCTGTGGAAGCTCCATCAATGAGTGCATTCCAGAATCAATTGAACCATTGAATCGAGGGGCCGAATGGCTTTCTTTTGTTACAGTATGCCAAAAAAAAAGTCCCATTTACAAGAAATGGAATTTATTCCACTGCATCATCCACCTGCAAATATGGAAGCCTGTTGACCCTGAAGGCTGTAAGGCACAATCATATTACCGGCCTCAAAGAAGTGCGTGGTTTGAAGAGAGATCACAATAAATTTCTTCTAGCATTTTCTTTCCCCCATCTGTTCAGGGCCACAAGGTCTGATTGTTTGAGCAAACTGAAAATGTGATCACTCAGCATTTAACTTTTCTTGGGCAATGGAACTGTGGAGAATGGAATGTGCTGACAAGTTTCAGGCTGCAGTCCAGAAGCACACAGCATTGTGAACAGGCGGCACGGTGGCACAGTGGTTAGCACTGCTGCCTCACAGCGCCAAAGACCCGGGTTCAATTCCCACCTCAGGCGACCTTCTGTGTGGAGTTTGCATATTCTCCCTGTGACTGCGTGGGTTTCCTCCCACAATCCAAAAATATGCAGGTCGGATTGGCCACGGTAAATTGCCCATAGTATTAGGTGAAGGGGTAAATGTAGGGGAATGGGTCTGGGTGGGTTGCGCTTCGGCGGGTCGGTATAGACTTGTTGGGCCAAAGGGCCTGTTTCCACACTGTAAGTAATCTAATCATAACTTTTTATTACCTAGAAAATCTATGGACTCGTATATGCTCCGATTACCTAACCCCAGCCCTGTCTCTCAACCCTTGCCTCTCCACTGGAGCATTGGTAGCCTTCCTGTGCCTCATCCTGGATGGGCTTTCACAGCGGGGTCAGTGGTCCTTGGTATTAAAAGGATCTCTATTGTCTTGTCCTGGGCAACAGCCAAGAAATGCCAACACTTCCATTTTACCCGAATAAAAACCGAAAGAACTGAGGATGCTGGAAATCAGAAACAAAAACAGAAATTGCTGGAAAAGTTCAGCAGGTCTGGCAACATCTGTGGAGAGAAATCAGAGTAAATGTTTCATGTCCAGAACTGATGGTAGACAGGAAAAATTAGGTTTTTATACAAGATAGGCTGGGGGGGGGAGGAGGAGGTAAGGAGTAAATGATAGGTGGAGATAGAGCCTAAAGAGAGAGAAGAACAATTGGACAGCCAAAGCAATGGGTAACAACTAGCCTGGGAAAATGAATAGCTACTAATGGGGACAATTAACAATGGGTTGAGTGGAATAGCAGACCATGTGATAACAAGGCCTGGTGTGTGGGAGCTGGGGTAAGGACATGGATAAGGCGCCTCAAGCCTAAAATTGTTGAACTCGGCATTGAGTCCAAGAGGCTGTAGAGTTCCCAAGTGGAAAATGAGATGCTGTTCTTCCAGCTTGTGCTGAGCTTCACTGGAGCACTGCAGCAAGCCAGAGACAGGGATGCTGGCCAGGGAACACAGTGGGTATGTTGAAGCGGCAAATTCTATTTTGCCACCTCAACCTAATTTTGCCACGCTAACTCGGGATGTCAGAGGGCAAATGCAGGCTTCCCAACTATCACAAGAGTAAGTTCAACTCAGCTCGAGGCTGAAGCTTGACATTTCGTCTTGGGTCAGCTTCTCATCTAACCAGGAAAATAGGAATAGAAGGCTCTGTTGGTGCCTCTGAAGATCTGCACAGGATCCAGGATTCCGTGGCAGTGACCTGTCCGCTCACAGAGCCCATGCGAACACATTCATCCCTAAGACCCCCAATGTAGTCAGTTTAAACAATCTTGGTTTCCCTCTGAATAATAAAATGCTGAATTAGCTATGGCTTTCTCGGTCGCTTTTAAAGTTCAAAAGTCACTCTTTTTCTCCCCCCAGCTCATTAGGTTTCCCGCCCAGCTGTTTATTTAAATATTCGACACTGTCGAGCTGTCATTTGAAATCACTGTAACAATTACTGCAATTGCCCTGTTGCACAGGGACTGAATCACTAAGTGCCAAATACTGCCTTACAATCCATTAGGGGATAATTACTCACTAACAATAGCTTTCATTTATATTGTGTGCCTTTAGGGTGAGAAGCCATTCAAAAGTGCTTTACGTGAGCATTATCAAACAATATGTGACAAACAGTCACTTAACGGCAGTAGCCCTAATAGATACAAGGACAGTAGCAGCAAAACCTTGGCCAAAGAGGTGGGTTTTAACTTGCATCTTGACAGAGGAGAGAGGGTAGGGAATTCCAGAGTTTATAAGGGCCTCGCTACAGTCACACCCACCACTAGAGGTGACAAGAAAGCAGACTATGTGCAAGTTCAGAGATCTTAGATCTGGAGATTACAGAGAAAGGCAGGGAATGAAGGCATGGAAATGGTCTAAATCCACAGTGAGGATTTAAAAATGATGGGAGTTTTTACTAATATGAAAGTGGTTTCCTATGTTTGTGTAGATTGTTCGGATGTGTCGCTAGTCACCATTTTAATCTGCAAATATTGTCTGCAGGCCAGTTTTGGTTTAAGTCCAGGCAATTTTCATTTTACATTATGTAGGCTAACCATCACTTGTCACCACTGCAGTCTGCTTGCCAACTCTAAAAAGTTGTGCCCATAGCTCACAGATGTTTTTTAAATCCATCCAGAGCACAGACTTCCTTGGAAGAGGGGATCTCTCCCCATTTTGCTCTGACCTAATGGCACCAAACTGGGTGGTAAAAAACAGCCAACATGGTTCCTTGAGACGCTGAACAGATTTTGAAGCCACTAGCTACTTCAGTGTAAAAGCATTAGACAGTACTCACATATGACCATCTGCACTTTTAATATTTGACGACTGAGAAATGAGATGTGCGTTTGTCTCCAAACTGCGTAGAACTTACTCTGAGCGATGAAAACTGATGGTTAGCCTATGCAATGTAAAATGAAAATTGCCTAAACTTACACCAAAACTGGGTGAAAGTGAGGACTGCAGATGCTGGAGATTAGAGTCAAGATTGGAGTGGTGCTGGAAAAACACAGCAGGTCAGGCACTATCCTGATAATAGACAATAGGTGCAGGAGTAGGTTATTCTGCCCTTCGAGCCTGCACCACCATTCAATATGATCATGGCTGATCATCCTTAATCAGTATCCTGTTCCTGCCTTATCTCCATAACCCTTGATTCCACAATCCTTGAGAGCTCTATCCAACTCTTTCTTAAATGAATCCAGAGACTGGGCCTCCACTGCCCTCTGGGGCAGAGCATTCCACACAGCCACCACTCTCTGGGTGAAGAAGTTTCTCCTCATCTCTGTCCTAAATGGTCTACCCCGTATTTTTAAGCTGTGTCCTCTGGTTCGGCACTCACCCATCAGCGGAAACATGTTTCCTGCCTCCAGAGTGTCCAATCCTTTAATAATCTTATAAGTCTCAATCAGATCCCTTCTCAGTCTTCTAAACTCAAGGGTACACAAGCCCAGTCGCTCCAGTCTTTCAGTGTAAGATAATCCCGCCATTCCAGAAATTGACCTCAATAGCCAGAATGTCTTTCCTCAAATTTGGAGACCAGAACTGCACGCAGTACTCCAGATGTGGTCACACCAGGGCCCTGTACAGCTGCGGAAGAACCTCTTTGCTTCTATACTCAATCACTCTTGCTATGAAGGCCAGCATGCTATTAGCCTTCTTCACTACTTGCTGTACCTGCATGCTTACCTTCATTGACTGGGGTACAAGAACACCCAGATCTCTCTGTACTGCCCCTTTACCTAAATTGATTCCATTTAGGTAGTAATTTGCCTTCCTGTTCTTGCCATCAAAGTGGATAACTATACATTTATCCACATTAAACTGCATCTGACCACTCACCTAACTTGTCCAGACCCTGTAATCTCCTGACATCCTCATCACATTTCACCCTGCCACCCAGCTTAGTATCATCAGCAATTTTGCGAATGTTATTACTAATACCATCCTCTATATCATTAACATATATTGTAAAAAGCTGATCCCTGCGGTACTTCACTGGTCACTGCCTGACATTCCGAAATGGAGCCGTTTATCACTACTCTTTGTTTCCTATCAGCCAACCAACTTTCAATGTAAGTTAGTACTTTGCCCCCAATACCATGCGCCCTAATTTTGCTCACTAACCTCCTATGTGGGACTTTATCAAAAGCTTTCTGAAAGTCCAGGTACACTACATCTACTGGAACTCCCTTGTCCATCTTCAGAGTTACATCCTCAAAAAATTCCAGAAGATTAGTCAAGCATGATTTCCCCTTCATAAATCCATGCTGACTCTGACCTATCCTGTTACTACTATCCAGATGTGTCGTAATTTCATCCTTTATAATAGACTCCAGCATCTTTCCCATCACTGAGGTCAGACTAACTGGTCTATAATTTCCTGCTTTCTCTCTCCCACCTTTCTTAAAAAGTGGTACAACATTAGCCACCCTCCAATCCACAGGAACTGATACCGAATCGATCGAACTCTGGAAAATAATCACCCACGCATCCACGATTTCTCGAGCCACCTCCTTCAGTATTCTTGGATTTAGACCATCAGGCCCCGGGGACTTATCAACCTTCAGACCTAACAGTCTCTCCAACACCAATTCCTGGCAAATATATGGCGGCACGGTGGCACAGTGGTTAGCACTGCTGCCTCGCAGCGCCAGAGACCCGGGTTCAATTCCCGCCTCAGGCGACTCACTGTGTGGAGTTTGCACGTTCTCCCCGTGTCTGCATGGGTTTCCTCCGGGTGCTCCGGTTTCCTCCCACAGTCCAAAGATGTGCAG
>NC_057747.1:20015305-20021529 GCF_004010195.1 Chiloscyllium plagiosum | reverse complement strand
CACTGCACAAAGTCTCTTTCTTGAGGTCCAATACCATCCTGATTCTCCCCGTCTACCTGCCTGTTGAAATCCCCCATAACAACTGTAGTAACATCTTTGCGACAGGCCAATTTCAGCTCCTGATTTAACTTACATCCGACATCCAGACTACTGTTTGGGGGCCTGTAGATAACTCCCAAGAGGGTCTTTTCACCCTTAGTATTTCTCAGCTCTATCCACACTGACTCTACACCCCCTGATTCTAGGTCCCCCCGCGCAAGGGACTGAATATCATTCCTTACCAACATGGCCACCTCAACCCCTCTGCCCGTCAGTCTGTCCTTACGATAGCACGTGTAGCCTTGAATATTCATTTCCCAGGCCCTGTCCACTTAAGCCACGTCTCAGTCATCCCCACAATATCGTATCTGCCAATTTCCAAAAGAGCCTCAATCTCATCCATCTTATTTCTAATGCTTCGTGCATTCATGTATAGTATTTTTAATTTGTTACTGCCCTCAACCTTCCCATCAACTCCTATTTCACTCAACCTTACAGCATGATCCCTTTCCGAGTTCTCTGCCTCATTGATACAGTTGTCTTTCTTGACTTCCCTTGTTCTAACTTTCCCTCCAATTTCCTTCTTAAACATTCAGTTTGTCCCCTCCCCCCTATACTTAGTTTAAATGCAGCTGTGTTGCAGTAGCAAACCTGCCTGCCAGAATGCTGGTTCCTAACCTATTAAGGTGCAAACTGTCTCTCTTGTAGAATTTATGCTTACCACAAAACATACCCCAGTGATCCAAGAATTTAAATCCTTGCTTCCTGCACCAGTTCCCCAGCCACACATTCAAGTTCACTATCTCCCTGTTTCTGGCCTCCCAAGGAACTGGAAGCAAACTGGAGATAACCACCCTGGACATCCTGTTTTTCAGCCTTCTTCCTAGTTCTCCGAATTCCCGCTATAGTATGTTCCTCCTCTTCTTCCCGACATCATTTGTGCTGACATGTACCACCACCTCTGGCTCTTCACCTTCGTCCTTGAGGATTTCCTGCAATCTGTCTGTGATGTCTTTAACCCTGGCACCAGGAAGGTAACACACCATCCTTAAGTCCCATCTGCTGCCACAAAAACCCTGGTCAGTTCCTCTCACGATGATGTCCCCTATTACCACGGCTCTGTGCGATGTCCGACTCTTCCGCTCTGTCTCCGCGCCAACTTTTGATTGACAGACCTGGCCGCCTCTCGGACTGGCAGTGTCATCTGTCTCTACTGTTTCATCTCTACTAATGAAGGGCTCCTGCCCGAAATGTCGTTATTCCTGCTTCTCGGATGCTGCTTGACCTGCTTGTGCTTTTCCAACACTACTCCAAGCTTAAACCAAAACTGGTCTGCAGACAATATCTGCATTGCTCACATGACTTCCAAAATAATCACCTTTAATAACATTTTGATTAGCACGCACAGGCAGCAGTAAAGGCTGCTGAAGGAAAATGAGAGATTCTTAGCTTTATTTCTTGTGACACGAGTCGTTAACAATTCTTTGCGGGCCAGGAGGAGAGTAATTTCTTTTATTAGTCAAGGCTCTTTTCTGCATTTGCAATTTATAACAGTGAAGAAACTTCATTGAACATTGCTAGATGATGATAGTCCTCTTTGAAATAATTAGCAATGAACAAAATGTTTGCCTGACAATGGAAAGATTGGAAGAATTAAGGGTGAAATGGTGTGAGGACTGTTCTCACAGTGTATGTTAACACAAACCAGCAGAGAGCTAAAAACAAACAGAGCTGAGCAAGCTGACATGTTTATTTCTTGCCTGAGAACATTTAACAGTGAAGGACAGGGAAATAAATACTGGGGGAAGAAATGGCTGACCAAGGATTTAGACTTGCGTTGTTAAAATTCTTATAAAAATGCAGTGGCAGCTTATACCATAGTTGATTTGGCAGCTTAGATTCTTGAGTAGATGCCTGATTTGGCATTTCACCATGGCAATCCCTTACCAGCCTCACCCAAAGCTTAGAAATAATGGCCAATGGAGTAAAGTGAGGCTGGAGGTAAAAGGTTAACCTGTCAGGAACACACCTGCCAGTCATCTGCACCTAGAACAATTTGTGACCTACAAAGACCCCATTCCAATTGAAGGTCTAAAAGATGGAAATTCAGCAATTTGAGGGAGAAGAGGTAGTAGAAGTCATAGAGATGTACAGCATGGAAACAGACCTTTCAGTCCAACTTGTTCACGCAACCAGATATCCCAATCCAATCTAGCCCCAACTGCCAGCACCCAGCCCATATCCCTCCAACAATCTAGCCCCAACTGCCAGCACCCAGCCCATATCCCTCCAAACCTTTCCTATTCATATACCCATTCAAATAACTCTTAAATGTTGTAATTGTACCAGCGTCCACCACTTCCTCTGGCAGCTCATTCCATACACGTACCACCCTCTATGTGAAAAAGTTGCCCCTTAGGTAACTTCTTTATCTTTCCCCTATCACCCTAAACCTATGCCCTATGGATTTGGACTCCCCCCACCCCAGGGAAGAGACTTTGTCTATTTATTCTATCTATGTCCCTCATGATTTTATAAACCTCTATAAGGTCATCCCTCAGCCTCCGACAGTCCAGGGAAAACAGCCCGAGCTTATTCAACCTTCCATATAGTTCTAATCCTCCAACCCTGGCAACATCGTAAATCTTTTCTGAACCCTTTCAAGTTTCACAACATCTTTCCGATAGGATGGAGACCAGAATTGCATGCAATATTCCAATAGTGGCCTAACCAATGTCCTGTACAGCCGCAACATAATCTCCCAAATCCTGTACTCAATACTCTGACCAATAAAGGAAAGCATACCAAACGCCTTCTTCACTATCCTATCTACCTGCAACTCTACTTTCAAGGAGCTATGAACCTGCACTCCAAGGTCTCTTTGTTCAGCAACACCCCCTAGGACCTGACCATTAAGTGTATAAGTCCTGCTAAGATTTGCTTTCCCAAAATACAGCACCTTGCGTTTATTTAAATTAAACTCCATTTGCCACTTCTCAAAATGTCCTATCCATTCCACAATAATTTGGAAACAGCACAATGCTGCTAAAGGAGCTGAAGAGTTTTGAAAACTAGGATTTTTCTCTTCCTACAGTTCTTCTGCTATCTGTCTAGCTGCAACATCCAGCAGCAGGTTTTAAACTTGAAAACAGTGAAATTATTTCAGAAGCATTACTGTGTATTCCTTCCACAATTTATATCTTTTTGTGCTGTGCTCTTGCTCTATGTTGTTGAGAGTCTTTTACAATGGATCTGAATCCATGGCCATTGCTTTTTTTCACCCCTCTCGCCCTGATAATTGGCTAACTTGCTCTACCCATGTTACAAGGTATTTTAATCCTGTTTTTATTCCAGAGGCAGTGGTGAAGGGGACTGAAGGCCCACAGCAGAGCACTTAACAAGAAGGAGAAAGTGAGGACTGGTGCTCAGATGCTGGTGGTCAGAGTCGAGAGTGTGGCACTGAAAAAGCACAGCGGGTCAGGCAGCATCCGAGGAGCAGGAGAATCAACATTTCGGGTAAGAGCTCGTCATCAGTTCATCAGCCCTTCAATTCCTGATGAAGGGCTCTTGACAGAAACGTCGATTCTCCTGTTCCTCGGATGCTGCCTGATATGCTGTGCTTTTCCAGCACCACATCTTTGATTCTTAACAAGAAGGACAAGTTCAATATGTTTTCTTTGTTTTTCTGCCTTTATATTCAATGTCTTGGTTTATTTTTCTAGGTTTTAAGATTGTGCCAGAGATTAGAACATAGAACATAGAAAAATATAGCTCAGTACAGGCCCTTTGGCCCTCGATGTTGCGCCGATCCAAGCCCACCTAACCTACACAAGCCCACTATCCTCCATATGCCTATCCAATGCCCGTTTAAATGCCCATAAAAAGGGAGAGTCCACCACTGCTTACTGGCAGGGCATTCCATGAACTCACGACTCGCTGAGTAAAGAATCTACCCCTAACATCTGTCCTATACCTACCACCCCTTAATTTAAAGCTATGCCCCCTCGTAATAGCTGACTCCACACGTGGAAAATGGTTCTCATGGCCAACCCTATCTAAACCCCTAATCATCTTGTAACACCATTGGCAACACCATTCACTGTATTTTGTAACAAAATACACGTGACAATGAATAAATCAACAGATAAAACAGCAGACACAAGTCTTGCATTAATATGGTGTCTTTCATGTGCTTTAGGATATCCTAAAGCACTTCACCATTAATGAGATACTTGTGAAATAAGGCCACTGTTGCTTTGCAGGTAACTCATTGCAAATGGCAAGCTCTCAAATGGACCATTGACATTTGTTTGAGATATTAATGGTTGAGGAATGAATGTTGCAGTCAAAATAACTCCCTACTGTTCTTCAAAATGGGCAAATAAGGTGGGCACTGTTTAACAATTCACCTGAAGCAGAGCACTTCTGGCATGATGCATCAGCCTGTGTTATAGTCTAAAATCTCTGTGCTGGGGTTCAAAATCTTTTATCTGAAGAGGTCATTGGAGAGAGTGCGAAAAAGATTTAGGAGAATGGGTCAAGAGATACAGAACCTCAGGCACAAACATAGATCGGGGAGGTTAGGAGGGGTGTCCCTGGAAGGCAGAAAGGTGACTTGTTTTGATTTATTTTACAGTCAACTCTGCTATAATATTGTAGTACCGTTCTCATGCAATCCTAAGAAAATCGCATGAAAGCAGCACTAGTTCAACCATCGGAGCTTAAGTCGCATTATAACTAATACATGCTTTTAAAGTTTGTGCTTTAGAAACAGTGTCCCTAATTCATCAATCATATTATAGTGAATTCGCATTAACGAAACGTGCATTATAGCAGAACGACTTGTACTATTGTCACATGTACCTAAGTACAGTGAAAAGATTTGTTTTATGTGCAGTACAGGCAGTCTTGTAGAGGCGTTCTGAATCATGAGGAGTCTAGACAGAGTGGGCAGGGAGAAACTCTGCCCAGTTGTGAAAGGCTCGAGAATGAGAGGTCACAGAAGTAAGGCAACTGGCAAGCAAAGCAATGGCCATTCAAGAAAGGAATGTTTCTCACACAGCAAGAGCTGACATGTGCTGTATCAGACTATGATGGCAGCAGATTCAATCAAGACACTCATCTGTTATCTGAAGAGGAAGAATGCACAGAGCTACAGGAAGAAACTGTGTGAATAGCACTGGGTGGATTGCTCATTTGGAGATATCGTGTGAACGTGATGGATGGAATGGCCTCCTGGATTCACAGAATCTCAGAATTATTCATCCCAGATTCAAAAGGTAACTTCCTCATTTTCTGAGTTGAAAGTGATTGGCTCACCAGTCTGCAGAAATTACTCCTCAGTAATGTACAGCACTGTTTGTGTCTCTCCACAACTGCAACAAGGTTTATACTGAAACTCCAGCAGTGGAAGTGGTTTTATGTCATGAACTCCTATAAGTACAGACAGAATTACTATAAACTGCCAAGTGGACAGTGACCCGTACTTCAGCCACATCACCTTCCACAGCACCTGCCTACGCAAACCTGGTACTACAGCCACATCTCTGACCTCAGCACCTGCCTATGCAAACCTGCTACTACAGGCACATCTCCGTCTTCAGCACCTGCCTACACAAACCCGCTACTACAGGCACATCTCCGTCTTCAGCACCTGCCTACACAAACCTGGTACTACAGCCACATCACCTTCCACAGCACCTGCCTACACAAACCTGTTACTACAGCCACATCACCTTCCTCAGCACCTGCCTACACAAACCTGCTACTACAGGCACATCTCCGTCCTCAGCACCTGCCTACACAAACCCGCTACTACAGCCACATCTCCTTCCTCAGCACCTGCCTACACAAACCTGGTACTACAACCACATCTCCTTCCTCAGCACCAGCCTACGCAAAAAGTTTATGTTCAAATCGTTGACTCTCCTGCTCCTTGGATGTTGTCTGACCGGCTGTGTTTTCCAGCGCCACACCTTTTGACTCCGATCTCCAGCATCTGCAGTCCACACTTTCTCCTATTGGCTTGTTTTTGAATGGCCATTACATAAGAGAAGGAAAGGAGACAAAAGATTCTCAAAGCAACCACTCACTAATGCAATGGAAATTATAGAAGTGGATTATTAGGTGGCCTGGGGCAAAGTTTTAAACTAAAATACAATTGCAAAAACAGAAAGAACAAACTG
>NC_057747.1:20003583-20014889 GCF_004010195.1 Chiloscyllium plagiosum | reverse complement strand
GCCTACACAAACCTGGTACTACAGCCACATCTCCGTCCTCAGCACCTGCCTATGCAAACCCGTTACTACAGCCACATCTCTGTCCTCAGCACCTGCCTACGCAAACCTGGTACTACAGCCACATCTCCGTCCTCAGCACCAGCCTACACAAACCTGGTACTACAGCCACATCTCTGTCCTCAGCACCTGCCTACGCAAACCTGATACTACAGCCACATCTCCGTCCTCAGCACCTGCCTACACAAACCTGGTACTACAACCACATCTCCTTCCTCAGCACCAGCCTACGCAAAAAGTTTATGTTCAAATCGTTGACTCTCCTGCTCCTTGGATGTTGTCTGACCGGCTGTGTTTTCCAGCGCCACACCTTTTGACTCCGATCTCCAGCATCTGCAGTCCACACTTTCTCCTATTGGCTTGTTTTTGGATGGCCATTACATAAGAGAAGGAAAGGAGACAAAAGATTCTCAAAGCAACCACTCACTAATGCAATGGAAATTATAGAAGTGGATTATTAGGTGGCCTGGGGCAAAGTTTTAAACTAAAATACAATTGCAAAAACAGAAAGAACAAACTGAAAATCTTCTCCATTTCTGTGACCAGCGCATTGATCAAAGCATTAATAGAGATGGTAACATTTTTTGTGTGTTCATTCAGTGTTGGTGTCGCTGACTGGGCCAGCATTTATTGCCCATCCCTAGATTAGATTAGATTCCCTACAGTGTGGAAACAGGCCCTTCGGCCCAACCAGTCCACACCAACCCTCTGAAGAGTAACCCACCCAGACCCCACCTAACACTATGGGCAATTTAGCATGGCCAATTCACCTAACCTGCACACCTTTGGACAGTGGGAGGAAACTGCAGCACCCGGAGGAAACCCACGCAGACACGGGGAGAATGTGCAAACTCCACGCAAACAGTCGCCCAAGGCTGGAATTGAACCTTGGGCCCTGGTGCTGTGAGGCAGCAGTGCTAACCACTGAGCCACTGTGCTGACCAAACTGCCCAGAGGGCAGTTACGAGTCAACCACATTGCTGTGGGTCTGAAATCATATGTACGCCAGACCGGTTAAGGATGGTAGTTTCCTCCCTCAAAGACATTAGTGAACCAGACTTTACTTTCCCCAAAAATCAACAATGGTCGCAATTAAGACTCTTAATTCCAGATTTTTTTATTGAATTCCAATTGAATAACAAAATTTGAACCTTGCTCCCCAGAAATAAGCTACCGCTGCCTCATCACCTGCCCCCAATCACCTCCTCCACTCAATGTCTTTTTGACTGTGCGACTTTGTGGAATTCATAACCTTAGTACCTTTCCAAACAGAGAAGTGACTCCAGTGTCACATTAACCGCCTGCTCAAACTAACTGCTTGCAGCCCTAATTCCAAAGTTGAACCCTAGAGACTTTAGGGAACAAAGCAGCCCAAATGAAATTCCTGTAAACGAAAAATAATCTTGGAGATTCTTCAGACAGGATCTGGTTCAAATCATCATTCCTTTCTAGAAATCATCTTACTCGGCTATTTAAAAAAAAACACAAAGTTTCCCTGTAAAATTACCATTGACCAGTTGCCAGCCGATACAGAATTGTAAGTAGGAAACCAATTCAAATCTTTTGCTTTAAAACTGTCAATATATTATCTATCAATGCTATCTGGATTCCGAGTGAATGCACATCTCTATAACCTCCATCACTGAATCCCCACTATCAACATCCCGGGGGTTACCACTGACCAGAAACTGAACTAGTCCAGCTACATAAATATTGTGGCTCCAAGAGCAGGTCAGAGGTTGGAAATTCTGTGGTAACTCATATCCTAACTTCCCCAAGTCTGTCCACCAGCCTGTGATGAAATATTCCCCACTTGCCTGAATGACGGTAGCTGAAACACCACTCAAAAAGCTTGACACCATCCAGGACAAAGGAGCTTGTTTGATTGGCAACACATCCACCACCTCCACCATTCACTCCTTCCATCCCAGTGATAGCAATGTGTACCTTCTCCAAGGTGCAATGTATCAACTTAGCAATGCTTCTTATAGCGCCTTCCAAACCTATGACTACTGCCACCCAACAGGACAATGGCAGCAAATATATGGGAACACTATCACCTGAAAGCTCCCTCCAAGCCACTCACCATCCTGACTTGAAAATAAATTGTTATTCCTTCACTATCGCTGGGTCAAAATCCTGGAATTCCTTCCCTAAGGGCATTGCGGTGTGAAACAGCTGAATTTCACTGTTTCAAGGAGGCAGCTCACTACCACCACCTCTGGCCAACTAAGGATGGGCAATAAATGCTGACCCAGCCAGCAAAGCCCCCATCCCATGAATGAATAATTTAAAAAAAGCACTGCAACCTCAATCTATATATTGGTCCTGAAATGGAACTCGCTACCATCTGATGTCAAAATGCTGAAGTTTGCAGGATAGCTGTAGTGACACATTCTTTAAGTAGTGTCTGTGTCTGTGTATGTACACACGTGTCTATGTCTGCGTGTTTGTATTTAAGTATGTCAGTGTGTGTCTATGTGTATGTGTATCTCTCACGCTCTCTCTCTGTCTATTGTGTGTATGTATGTGTGTCTCTCTCTGTTTATTGGTATGTATGCCTGTGTGCGAGTGTGCGCATACACACGTATGTGTACACACACGGGGGTGCACGTGTCTATGTCTGCATGTCTGTGTGAGTATGTCAGTGTGTGCCTCTCTCTCTTTGTCTATTGGTGCATGTCTCTCTCTCTTTTTATTTGTGTGTGTGTGTGTCCGTCTGTCAGGGTGTGTGTGTGTCCGTCCGTCCGTCAGGGTGTGTGTGTGTGTGTGTCATGCAGGGAATTGTTAAGATGGTGGGGAGCACTAGTTGAGAAAATCACATTAATACAAGTGTGTGCTGAAGGATCCAATACTTCACAAAAGTTACATTGTTAGTTTCAGCAGGACAGTAGGCAGCTGAATAAAGGCTCACTGTACTGATCAGAGCTACCCCTGTCAAGGAAACTGTCTCCAATCATTGTTGCTGTGTTACCAGAAGTGATGCTGTCCACTGTTCCCAGAGTAATAAAGCTAACTGCTGGCCTTTCTCAAGTCAATAATGGCCAAGTATACATACAATGGACTCCATTTTATCTCATATCTTATTTATCTGTGGGTTTTTCCTATTTTTCTCAGAGGAGCTCAGTTCCGTTCCCTACCTCTTCACCATCTCCTAACACTCTGTTTACTGATACTAGTGACTGTGATGTTCTCTCTACCTTCATTTTATCCCAGGCTGTACAGCATCTCCCTGAATGATTATGTATCCCGGTGCCCAACACACTCAGCATTTTTCCAGCATGTCTCACTGGGAGGGGTACAAACTATTCTTGCAATTTTAAAGGGAACACTAGATTTCTTGAGCAAACATTTTGCTTTCTAAACAATCCTGAGAGCTTTAAGACAAGTACTCAGAGACTGAGGAAGGGCATTGCTCCGATGAAAGCTTTCCACAAGATGTAAGAGCAATTGTAGGCCAATCAGCCCACCTCAATGAATCTTGATCTGCTCCTATTCAAACTCATGGAGCTGATTTTGCTGTCCAGCTAGTAAATCCAACCTGACACATGTTTACTGCAGTTTGTAACTGCAGTATGTAATGGTATTACCCCTCTGCTAACCCAGCCTGCCTGCCAATTCATTTAAAGACAACCTCCATTCCCCTTGTCTCCCACATGTCCAGCCACCCATCACTAAGAGGAGATGCTTGCTTGAGCTGGATGTACAGAATTAAATTTAAAAATCACACAACATTAGGTTATAGTCCAACAGGTTTATTTGGAAGTACAAGTTTTCGGAGCACTGCTCCTTCATCAGGTAGCTAAGGGAGCAGGATCACAGGACACAGAATTTATAGCAAAAGATTCCGTCTCCTATGATTGTGCTCCACTGGCTACCTGATGCAGGCTCAATGCTCCAAAAGCTTGTATTCCAAATAAACCTGCTGGACTATAACTTAGAATCCCTACAGGAAACAGGCTACTCTGCCCAACAAGTCCACACCCGACCCTCTGAATAGTAACCCATTCAGACCCATTCCCACATTTCCTCCTGACTAATGTACCTAACCTATACATCCCTGAGCACTATGAGCAATTTAGCATGGCCAATTCACCTGACCTGCACAACTTTTTGGATTGTGGGAGGAAACCGGAGCACCCGGAGGAAACCCATACAGACACGGGGAGAATGCACAAACTCCACACAGTCACCCGAGGCTGGAATCAAAACCGAGTCCCTGGCGCTGTGAAGCAGCAGTGCTAACCACTGAGCCACTGGCCAACCTGGTACTGTGTAATTTTTAACTTTGCCCACCCCAGTCCAACACGGCACCTCCGCAACACAGAATTAATTTTGGTCTTCTTTTGATTATTTTAGTTCAAGAGAAAGGAAGTCCTACTCTTGAGTAGGAATAATGGTGATTTTGGGCACAACTGCATTCCAGAGTCTAATTTGGAAAACAGTGCTGTAGGACCTGTTGGCTAACTTCTTCCCATTTCGGTTGCAACTATTAAGCGATCCTCTTGTCCAGTTTAAACGTATAGGTGAATGGTAGGTGTTATTGTGGTGCAGTGGGAAGTGTCCCGGCCTCTGAGAGAAAAGCTCAAGTCTCACCTCAGTATGATCGGCCAAGGAAGGTGTGTTCACAGTTTAGCATAAACCCAAACATTCTTCCTGCACATGCCAATGATAGACAGCAAGTATGGGAGAGAGCCAGCCAGGCGATGACAAGAAAATTGAAACTTCTATCATCACAGTCCAGAGCTCCAGGTTACAACATATACTTAAAAGTGTAGTGTTACTGTAGCAACTCGGACTCCCTGAGTGAGCAGTGAAATACTATCAACAAAGGTGAATGAAAAGCAGCATGCTGCTAGAATGTAAGTAAAATGGGCATTTTAGAACGGAATCAGAATTTACAGATTGGGCAGGATCTTCTCCTGGCTCTGTCAGCAGCTGGGCTGTTATAATCAGCCTTTTCTTTCCCCAGTTTAGAAGGGGATCAGCCAGAGTTCCAATCTCTGATTGTTCTGCCAATTCTTCCCTCAAACATCTTCACCTCTCATTGTGAGATGCTCTTTACCTTTGGCTCGGTGTAAATCTGATTTGATCATGGTCCTGTGAAACACCTTGGGAGGTTTGACCATGTCGAGAAGCTGCCATAAAAATGCAACTTGTTGTTGACAACCGATTTTACATTAACAGTTAACTACTCAGTAGGGAGTTTACCCCCAACTTCAGATTAGATTGAAACTGCTAGCTCAAAAGCCACCAATTTGCAGACGCAACCACAGCCACATGGGATTATTTCTGAGTTTTAAAATTGGTTTAAAGTAATGCTGCTGGCCCAATTGGTCATCAAGGTAACTCGAGCATGCAAAACAAAGCTCTTATTATCAATAATATTTCACAAGGCAGAACTGATCTGTCACAAACTACACCGCAAATCAGATTTTTGCCTAACTGTTGTGAATATCGATTCATCATTTATGTATCTAGTAAATAACTTTTAGTTGAAGACTTTAAATTGGATTGTAGAAAATGGAATAAATGCCACTAAAACAAAAATGGAGACTAGTTCATTTAAAACTTTGGGACAATGTTAATTTCTAGCTGTTGACATCATAAATTAAGAGCTAAAATACAGCAGGTAGACTTACTGAGTTAAAAAAAACTGGAAATGTGTCAACAGCTTCTTGCATGAAGTGAATTCCAGAGAGATGGTTGTGTTTTGGGGATTGAGAGCAAAGTTATTTCAAAAGTATTCAGTGAACTCTGAAAAGTTGCAAAACCCACTTACTTAGTCAGATTGTATAAGAGACTATAAACAAGGGATAATTAACCCAAAGGCCAGTTTACGTATTTCCAGAACTGGCTATGTCATCATGGAGATGGGTGAACCAGAGAGAGCTTCTTTGGTTTTCAACTTATCTGGCTGTTTTCTGGGAAAGCTAGTTACAATTTGGACCTCATATGATATCCAGCTCACTCAGCAAAGTAAATGACTATTAGCTAGGCTTGCAATGTAAGCAGAGTAAAATATTAACTTCACTATTAACTATTTGGTTACTGGTGAGGCTTGAACAAATTTTCAATGTTGATTGGGAATGGAAAATAGTATAAAGGTGACTTTTTTGAAATATTAACTGAGAAAAATTGAGGCCTAGACACTGCTGTGTTGCAGATTATGTATATGTTTCTTTTCTCAGAACTCAAAGGCCGAAATAAAACATTGTGGTATTCACTTATTGGTGACATGAGGTCAGACAACCTTTGGAGAAGTTGCATTTGATAACTTTGACAGTCAAAATGCCACCAGTTGAAAAACTGCCTAGCAGCAATCTTTTGGGCTTTTAGGTCAGGTGTTTGTCATAGACCTGGGGAAAAGGGAGGGGCATTCAGACCTCCAGAAGGCTTGTGAGGAAAGACAGGTCTCTCTTTTTCTTATCTTTTGAGAGTGAGGGGGGGGGGGGGGGTGGAAATTACACTTCAAGACATTGAAAAGGTTCACTTCTGTCACAAGACCTAGATCCAACTGACCAACTATCAAATTGTGTTAAAAATCACACAACACCAGGTTATAGTCCAACACGTTTATTTAGAAGCACCAGCTTTCGGAGTATTGTGTGATTTTTAACTTTGTCCACCCGAGTCCAACACCGGCACCTCCAAATCATATCAAATTGAGGACTTTCGATCACTCTGGGATTGATGATAGTGTAATATTACCACCAAACCCAAAAGAATTATGAGAAAATCACCTTATTCCACTTTTGTGGTTGGACTCGTGTTTCCCCAGAATACATTCTATTATGCTTTTGCTTTCTACACATGATATTTCTGCAGAGCTGACTGCTTCATCTGTCCTATTGTGAATAAATGTGTATATTTAAGTTGAAAGAGGATATTGTTTGAGTTTGCATTGTAGTAGTTAATAATGTGTTTTGCCACTTGTTCAAGGATAATCTCGTTGATGATGATTACACTTTTTTGTTTATTGATGAAAACTGACAAGGGTTTTTTTATTCTAGGTTGCATTTAAAGTCAGGAAAATTAATCTGCTTTGTAGTGGAACTGATCATTCAAACCTGTGTCATGGCTCATGGAATAATGGAGGAGAAAGTGAGGACTGCAGATGCTGGAGATCAGAGTCGGGAGTGTGGTGCTGGAAAAGCACAGGTCAGGCAGAATCTGAGGAGCAAAAGAATCGACTTTTCGGGCATGAGACCTTCATCAGGAATGAGGCTTGTGGGCCGGGGGCTGAGAGATAAATGGGAGGGGGTGGGGCTGGGGGGAAGGTAGCTGGGAATGCGATAGGTAGATGAAGGTGGGGGAGAAGGCGATAGGTTGGAGAGGTGGGCAGAGCAGATTGATGGGAAAGACAATGGACAGTTCAAGAGGGTGGTGCTGAGTTGGAGGTTTGGGACTGGGATAAGATGGGAGAGGGGAAATGACGAAACTGGTGAAATCCACATTAATCCCATGTGGTTGCTGTGTTACAAGGTGGAAGATGAGGTGCCCTTCCTCCAGGCGTTGGGTGGTTAGGATTTGGTGATGGAGGCGGCCCAGGACCTGCATGTCCTTGGTAGAGAGGGCGGGGGAGTTAAAGTGTGCAGCCATAGGGTGGTGGGGTAACATGTACTTCCACAAATGTCATCTACTGTATCCGTTGCAGCTGATGTGGTCTCCTCTACATCGGGGGACTCAGGACGCCAACTAATGGATAATTTCAGAGAACGCCTCTGGGGCAACCGCACCAACCAATCCCATGGCCCATTTAAAAAAACTTACCTTGGTTGCCTGGGCGCCCATTTGCTGAAATGCGAGAGCGAGGACCAGAGGGTTGCTGGGAAGGTGAGTGAAACGGTTTCATTTGGGTAGCTGCTGAGCCCGAGAAACTACACGTGTGGTGTCTCCAACCCGTCCTCCTCCTCTAACTGAAACAAAAGGGACTCTGTGGTGAGTTGATCAGGTCAAGCTTTTCTATCTCCTTTTTTATTGTTTCATTGAATGATTTGGTGAAATCTTCCCTTTTTTGTTTACCTAAGCTAAGACTAAAGTTAAGTTTAAGGTTAAGAATGGCAGGAGATCTCAGATCTGTGTTATACCCCTCTTGCTCAATGTGGGAGCTCAGGGACTCAGCTGATGTCTCTGGCTCCTTCATGTGCAGGAGGTGTGTCCAGTTGCAGCTCTTGTTAGACTGCATGATGGCTCTGGAGCTGCGGATGGACTCACACTGGAACATCGTGATGCAGAGGAGGTTGTGGATAGCACGTTTTGTGAATTGGTCACATCGCAGATTAGGATTGCTGAGGGAGAAATAGAATGGGGAACTAAAACGCAGAGAAAGAGCTGGAAGGCAGTGCAGGTGCCCCCTACAGTCATCTCCCTCCAAAACAGGTATAACCGTTTTGGATACTGTTCGGGAAGATGGCTCACGACAGGAAGGCAGCAGTAGCCAGGTTCATGGCACCGTGGCTGGCTCTGCTGTTCAGAAGGGTGGGAAAAAGAGTGGAAGGGCTATAGTCATAGAAGATATCATTGCAAGGGGAGTAGAGAGACGGTTCTGTGGTCGAAAACGAGACTCCCAAATGGCATGTTGTCTTCCAGGTGCTCAGGTCAGGGATGTCTCAGATAGGCTGCAGAACATTCTGAAGGGGGAGGGTGAACAGCCAACTGTCATGGTGCATACAGGCGCCAATAATAAGGTAATAAACAGGACAAGGTCCTACAAGCAGAATTTAGGGAGTTAGGAGTCAAGTTAAAAAATAGGACCTCAGAGGTAGTAATCTCAGGATTGCTACCAGTGCCACGCACTAGTCATGAGTAGGAATGAAAGAATAAGCAGGATGAATGCATGGCTTGAGAGGTAGTGCAGATGGTGGAGGGAGGGGTTCAGATTTTTGGGACATTGGGACCAGTTTTGGGGGAGGTGAGACTATTACAAGTTGGACGGTCTCCACCTGGGCCGGACTGGAACCAATGTCCTTGGGGGCGTTTTTGCTCATGCTGTTGGGGAGGGTTTAAACTAATGTGGCGGGCGATGGGAACCAAATGAGGTTAGAGGACAGTAAGGAAGCAGTAACTAAAGCCTGTAAAGGACTAGATAATGAAGTCAGCATGACTAAGGGGAAGAGGAGGCAGGGGAAGATGGTGAATACAAAGGGACTGATGGTCTGAGATGCATTTGTTGTAATGCAACAAGTGTAGTAGGTAAGGCGGATGAATTTAAGGCTTGCATTAGTACCTGGCAGTATAATGTTATTGCTATTACTGAGACTTGGTTGAAGGAAGGGCATGATTGGCAGCTAAACATCCCAGGATATAGATGCATCGAGTGGGATTGAGAGGGAGGTAAAAGGGGTGGAAGAGTTGCATTACTGGTCAGAAAGGATATCACAGCTGTGCTGAAGGAGGGCACTATGGAGGACTCGAGCAGTGAGGTATTATGGGCAAAGCTCAGAAATAGGAAGGGTGCGGTAACAATGTTGGGGCTGTATTACAGGCCTCCCAATAGCGAGCGTGAGATAGAGGTAATCATGCAAACAGATTATGGAAAGAGGTAGGAGCAACAGGGTGGTGGTGATAGGAGATTTTCATTTTCTCAACATTGGCAGGGATTCATTTAGTGTTAGGGGTCTAGATGGAGCAGAATTTGTATGGAGCATCCAGGAGGGTTTTCTGGAGCAGTATGTAAACAGTCCAATTCAGGAAGGGGCCAAATTAACCCTGGTTTTGGGGAATGAGCCCGGTCAGGTGGTTGATGTTTCAGTAGGGGAGTCGTGATCCCAATTCCATAAGTTTTAGAATACTCATGCACAAAGACAAGAGTAGTCCGAAAGGAAAAGTGCTAAATTGGGGGAAGGCCAACAAAACCAAAATTTGGCAGGAGCTGGGGAACGTAGATTGGGAGCAGCTGTTTGAAGGTAGATCCACACTCGATATGCGGGAGGCTTTTAAAGAGAGGTTGCTTAGAGTTCAGGAGAGGTATGTTCCTGTGAAAATGAGGGATTGAAATGGCAAGGCTAGGGATCCATGGATGACAGGTAAATTTGTGAGACTAGCTAAGTGGAAAAAGGATGCGTACATAAGGTCTAGGTGACTGAAGACAGACAAAGCTTTGGATGAATAATCAGGAATGTACAACCAATCTGAAATGAGGAATTAAGAGGTCTAAAAGGAGTCATGAGTTATCTTCAGCAAACAGGGTTAAGGAAAATCCCAAAGCCTTTTATTCGTACACAAGGGGCAAGAGGGTAACTAGAGAAAGGATTGGCCCACACAAGGACAAAGGAGAAATGTCATGCGTGGAGTTGGAGAAAATGGGTGAGATTCTTAACGAGTACTTTGCATCGGTATTCACCGAGGAAAGGGACATGACAGATGTTGAGGTTAGAGACTCTAAAAGGCATTAAAGGCAGACAAGTCCCCAGGTTCAGATGGGATTAACACTAGCCCACTGAGGAAAGCGAGAGAGGAAATCCCTGGGGCTTTAACAGATATTTTTGCAGCATCGGGTGAGGTTCTGGAGGACTGGAGAATTGCTAATGCTGTCCCCTTGTTTAAGAAGGGGAGCAGGGATACTCCCGGTAATTATAGACCAGTGAGTTTGACGTCAGTGGTAGGGAAGCTGGTGGAGAAGATACTGAGGGATAGGATCTATTCTCATTTGGAAAAAAAATGGGCTTACCAATAATGGACAGCATGGTTTTGTGCGGGGTCCTAGGTAAAAACAATGACTGCAAATGCTGGAAACCAGATTCTGGAGTAGAGTGGTGCTGGAAAAGCACAGCAGTTCAGGCAGCATCCGAGGAGCAGGAAAATCGATGTTTCGGGAAAAAGACCTTCATCAGGAATACAGGCAGAGTGCCTGAAGGATGGAGAGATAAATGAGAGGAGGGTGGGGGTAGGGAGAAAGTAGCATAGAGTACAATAGGTGCGTGGGGGAGGGGATGAAGGTGATAGGTCAGAGAGGAGAGTGGAGTGGATAGGTGGAAAGGAAGATAAGCCAGTAGGACAGGTTATGGGGATGGTACTGAGCTGGAAATTTGGAATTGGGATGAGGTTTGGGAAGGGGAAATGAGGAAACTGTTGAAGTCCACATTGATGCCCTGGGGTTGAAGTGTTCCGAGGTGGAAGGTGAGGCGTTCTTCCTCCAGGCGTCGGGTGGCGAGGGAGCGGCAGCGAAGGAGGCCCAGGACCTCCATGTCCTCGACTGAGTGGGGGGGGTGGGGGGGGTGGAGTTGAAATGTTGGGCCACGGGCGGT
>NC_057747.1:19915122-20003217 GCF_004010195.1 Chiloscyllium plagiosum | reverse complement strand
AGAGAAGGAGGCCATCTGGTGTGTTCTGTGGTGGAACTGGTCCTCCTGGGAGCAGATACGGCGGAGGCGGAGGAATTGGGAATACGGGATGGCATTTTTGCAAGAGGTAGGGTGGGAAGAGGTGTAATCCAGATAGCTGTGGGAGTCGGTGGGTTTGTAAAAAATGTCGGTGTCAAGTCAGTTGTCATTAATGGAGATGGAGAGGTCCAGGAAGGGGAGGGAGGTGTCAGAGATGGTCCAGGTAAATTTAACGTCAGGGTGGAATGTGTTAGTGAAGTTGATGAATTGCTCAACCTCCTTGTCCTGTCTTACAAACCTAATAGAATTCTTTGAGGAGGTAACAAAGTTGATTGATGGGGGAAGGGCTGTAGATGTCAAATACATGGACTTTAGTAAGGCGTTTGATAAGGTTCCTCATGGTAGGCTGATGGAGAAGGTGAAGTCGAATGGGGTCCAGGGCTACTAGCTAGATGGATAGAGAACTGGCTGGGCTGAAGGGCCTGTTCCTGTGCTGTAATTTTCTTTGTTCTTTGTTCGATGAAGAGCTTATGCCCGAAACATCGATTCTCCTGCTCCTCGGATGATGTCTGACCTGCTGTGCTTTTCCAGCTCCACACACTCTACTCATGGAATAATGGGCATTGATTAGGAGTCATGACAATTGCCTAATTTGAAGCTAGTGGAAACATTTGTATTATTCCCCACAAAGTCATGCATCAAGGAAAACAACAAGCAGGTTAGCTTGTAACCATTGAGAAATGGAAATATATCATCGTTCCTTCACTGTCACTGGGTGGAAATCCTGGTATTCTCTCCACAGTGGCATTGTGGGTCAACTTATCACAAATGCATTGCAGTGATTCAGGAAGACAGTTCACCATCACCTTCAAGGGCAACTAGGAATGGGCAATAAATGCTGGCCCAGCCAGCGACACCCACATTCCACAGTACAATGAAAGAAGTAACCAGAACAAGGGACTGAGGCATTCAAGGTAAAATCTTCATTTACCATCTATTGACTATGAAAAATAGCTAGAGGCAACCACAATACCCCCAGCATTAGTGGCTTGCTTGTTGGTGTTCCTACAAAACTTTAACATTGATATATCTCAGAAGAGAATTAGGGGAAGTGAGAAGTAAACCTGTGTGTAAACTATACACAGTTATTAATGAGATTGCTCAATGCTTGTTTTATTTAATCCTCTTGTATAATAATAATAATCCCAAGGACCTCAGAACACTTTTGAGCATCAGCCAGGTCTATGGAACTGGCATTTTACCAGTCACCGTTACATTTCTGGGAACAATGCAGGAGTTTTGAAAACGTTGGTGCGCTTAATGATAGTTAATAGATTTTAATTTAAATGCAAGCCTGTGTGGGCATCGGGAGAAAGACTGGCCCCTTGTGTTTAAAACTGCCAAGGAAACAAATGAAGCTCATTTTGAGCCTGTACTTAGAATCAAACAGAAATATTTAAAAATCTACAAAGTCCTTAAATTTACATGATTGCAGTCTCAAATAAAACTGGATATCCTTGCTGAATTGAAAAGTCTCACTTTTTCTAGTGTTAGACTAACTATACTGAAAGATTTACTTTTATATTGCACTTTTCATGACCTCGGGTCCACACACAGTTGCCGCTGTGATAGAGGAAAACCAATTGTCACACAGCAAGTTCCAAAAAAAAACAAATGTGATAATGACCAGGCAACCTACATTAGTGCTGCTAGTTGTGGTTTGAACATTAGCCAGGATATCAGAGAAAGGAGCATTTGATATAGTGGGTGGGCCTCCTATAGCCTTTGCAAGACTCTTCAATCATCTGCCATGGACTTGGCATCACCTGAGTGCAGGAACTGTACTATTACTTTTCATGATTTACCTGGCCTCCACTAATTATGAAGGCCAGCACAGGCGAACAATGTGCCTCATATGTCACTTGCCTCTTATTGTGCCACTGTATAAATGGGCTAATCCAACAGAGTTGAAATCTGGTTATATAATAGAAGTGCTTCCATTTTGAAACAGCACTGTAATATAAACTGAATTATTATAAAATGCTGGAAGCTTCTCAAGAAGGGCTCCTCTTTCACTTCTATTTAAAGTTTATTTGTTGCACATACTAACTAATAGCAATGGGGAGCTTCAGAATCACTTTTAAGCAAATTGCACACTGAGTCTCAGGATAAGGAGTCTTACAAACGTTCATTTGAATCTTTTTGCAATGTTAGCAGAAACAATTGACTGCCTCCATGGCTCCAACATTAACAATGGGAGTGGTGCTCAGACATGGCTAAGTGCACAAGCATTCGCAGGAATAGAGAGGGGAACTCTCCACTGTCAGTAACGTATCTCTCTGAGAAGGAAATAAGGGAACAACTTTCCATTGATATGGTGCTCTAACGCATTGAGATTCTCAAAGCACTTTTCACCAAACAGACTTCTCATAATGATTACAAATATTAGAACATTAACGATAAGGTCCGAGGGTGTGTTGCTGAACAAAGAGAACTGTTGGAATATTGTGGGCAATTCTGGTTCCCTTCCTATCGGAAAGATGTTGTGAAACTTGAAAGGGTTCAGAAAAGATTTTACAAGGATGTTGCCAGGGTTGGAGGATTTGAGCTATAGGGAGACGCTGAACAGGCTGGGGCTGTTTTCCCTGTAGCATCGGAGGCTGAGGGGTGACTTATAGAGGTTTACAAAATTATGAGGGGCATAGATAGGATAAATAGACAAGGTCTTTTCCCTGGAGTCGGGGAGTCCAGAATGAGAGGGCATAGGTTTAGGGTGAGAGGGGAAAGATATAAGAGAGACCTACGGGACAACGTTTTCACACAGAGGGTGGTACGTATATGGAATGAGCTGCCAGAGGAACTGGTGGAGGCTGGTACAATTGCAACATTTAAGAGGCATTTGGATGGGTATATGAATATGAAGGGTTTGGAGGGATATGGGCCGGGTGCTGGCAGGTGGGACTAGATTGGGTTGGGATATCTGGTTGGCATGGACAAGTTGGACCGAAGGGTCTGTTTCTGTGCTGTACATCTCTATGACTCTATGACAGTATCCCCTATCATCACTGACATCAGTGCCAGATCAACCTATCTCTAGATTTTAAAATTTTCATCTTTGTTTTCAAGTCCGTCCCCAGGCCTATCTCAGTGATCTTCTTCAGCCAGAACTCTGCTGTGCTCTTATAGTCCTGGTCCCTCTGTACATTCTCTGTTATAATTGATCCACTATTGGCTTCAGTTGTCTAGGCTCCAAGCTCTGAAATTTCCTCCCTACATCTCTCCCATCCCTTTCCATCTTTCAGATATTTCTTAAAAGCTACTTCTTTTAAGCTGAGCTTTTGGTCATCTGACCCATTGTCGCCTTACTGGCTGGGTACACTCTCATTGCACAAGATTTCCCCACTCCACTGTCTTTATTGATTTTTTTAAAAATCCACCAAATCATCTGCATTATCTTTCTTTATCAGTACTTTCTAATCAACTTGCTCAGCAATGTTATTTCCTCACCTCTAGAGCAGATGGGAACTAAACCTGAGTATCCATGCTCAGAGGTGGTGACACTACCTCTGCACCACAAAAGCCCCTCAATCTTAAGATTTTTAAAAATAAAGCACAACCAAATCACCCATATTGTCTTTCTTTATATATCTTCTAATCAACCTGTTCAGGGATGTTATTACACACAGCTCTGGAGTCGGTGGGACTTGAGCCCAGGCCTCCTGATTCTGAGGTAGGGACAAAACCACTGCACCGCAAGAGCTCACCCCCTCACTCAGTTTTTCTTTATTCTTTTAAAACACCACTAAAGCACCTTTATCTTTCGTTTTTCTCCCCCTCTTTTTTTTTCTCTTTTGCATTTGATTTTGTTATTTTTTAATCAGCTTGTTCAGCTTGTGGGCAGCACGGTGGCACAGTGGTTAGCATTGCTGCCTCACAGCGCCAGAGACCCGGATTCAATTTCTGCCTCAGGCGACTGACTGTGGAGTTTGCACATTCTCCCCGTGTCTGCGTGGATTTCCTCCGGGTGCTCTGGTTTCCTCCCACAAGTCCAAAAATGTGCAGGTTATGTGAATTGGCCATGCTAAATTGCCCGTAGTGTTAGATGAAGGGGTAAATGTAGGGGAATGGGTCTGGGTGGGTTGCGCTTCGGCGGGTCGGTGAGGACTTGTTGGGCCGAAGGGCCTGCTTCCACACTGTAAGTAATCTAATCTAATCAGATGATGTTACACACCTCTGGAGCAGGCGGGATTTGAATCAGGGCCTCCCAGTCCGGGGAGTAGGTACACTACCACTGCACACCCTGTCTTTCTTTATTTTTGTTTTAGTCTTTTGCGATGGGTACGAGAGATCAAGCAATATACCGTGTATACCATGATAATACAATTAACAAATCACTAATATAAATGACCGCTTTCTGAGCTGTAATCATGCTATGATTTTAGTCTATGAACTCGAGCGATTAGTTTCATGGCCTTTAGCTGCACAGCTTTGATGGATGTCTGTCTTGAGCTTCATTAACCAGAATTGGAAAGATTACTGAAAATGCACATTATGACCAGAACACCATAAAAGAGCTTGAGGTACATTGACTGTTGATATGTAAGCAAACTAATCTCACATTCATACTTACAGTAAATGTTGTAGTAAAACTGTCAGGAATGGAAATGACTACATTGGAAGAAAGCTTCTCAACTGCAACTCTCTCATAGCTAAGTAATATTAGAATATATTTTGTGGTTCAGCCACTTTAAGTGGTCAAATACTGTTACTCAATAACATTCCTCAGTAATATTTATCTCTCTGTTGATATTGTATTTTCAAGAATTCTGCTTAGCATTTCTCTGCCTATTCTATATAACTTCCTCCAGCACTACAACCCTTTTATTCCTCGAATTCTGGTCTTTTCCACACCTCAGTTTTGTTTATTCCACCATTAGCTGTGCCTTTAGCAGCTTGTGTTGCAAGATCAGGAACTCCGCCATCCACATTTTAAGACAATTGTTAAAACATACATCTTTGACCTCCTTATGTGGCCCCATATTGAATTTTACCCAATAATGTTTCTACGTTCATACAACCACTGAACCAAGATGTTATTAATTGCATTTTTATTGTTAAATCTCTCATATCCACATCTTTCATGTCATAGCTTTCAGCTTACTTCGGTCAAATTTCAGGCTCTGTATTCAAACTGACAAACTTTATCACAACTGCAAAACAATTTAAAAGAGGGTCAAATTCAAATGGAATTACAACAGAACTCAACTACACAATCACTTCAATTTATCTAATTTAGAGCAGCAGTTTAGAAGAGACAGAGTAAAGACTCTTGTGGTCCAGAGGTAATGTCCTTACTCGAAGGAGGAGACCTGCTCCAGATGTGTGTCATAACATCTCTGAACAGATTGATTGGAAAATAACTAGGAGAGGCAAAGTTTATTAATAGCTGAACATCCTACAAAAAGATGGGGTACTGGGCTAATGGTCGGATACTTGGAATTTTGGATGAGCAGAGGGATCTTGGTGTCCATGTACACAGATCTTTGAAAGTTGCCACCCAGGTAAATAGTGCGGTGAAGAAGGCATATGGCGTACTGGCTTTTATTGGTAGAGGAACTGAGTTCCGGAGTCCTGAGATCATGTTGCAGTTGTATAAGACTCTGGTGCGGCCACATCTGGAGTATTGTGTGCAGTTTTGGTCGCTATACTATAGGAAGGATGTGGAACAGGTGCAGAGGAGGTTTACCAGGATGTTGCCTGGTATGGTAGGAAGATTGTATGTGGAAAGGCTGAGGCACTTGGGGTTGTTTTCAATGGAGAAAAGAAGGTTTAGTGGTGACTTGATAGAGGTGTACAAGATGATTAGGAGTTTAGATAGGGTTGACCGTGAGAACCTTTTTCCACGTATGGAGTCAGCTATTACGAGGGGGCATAGCTTTAAATTAAGGGGTGGTAGGTATAGGACAGATGTTAGGGGTAGGTTCTTTACTCAGCGAGTCGTGAGTTCATGGAATGCCCTGCCAGTAGCAGTGGTGGACTCTCCCTCTTTATGGGCATTTAAGCTGGCATTGGATAGGCATATGGAGGATAGTGGGCTAGTGTAGGTTAGGTGGGCTTGGATTGGCGCAACATCGAGGGCCAAAGGGCCTGTACTGCGCTGTATTCTTCTATGTTCTATCTTATCATTGTTGCAGACTCGTGATTTCTGAGTCAGAATATCAGAGTTCTGTTGGCATTTTTCTTTAAATAAATCATTCTTTCAGAAAACTGCTGCCAGACAACAGTTCTCTTCAAATCAAGAATCTTTTGATCAATTTACGATTTAGACCAGTTGCTGGCCTTCCAAAAGGTTTGACATATGCGATGTGCTACCCACTAACTCATTAGCGACTGATGTAACCATCCAGTTATGAGTTGCTGGGATGGGGGGAATGCAAGCTGAAAATAATCCCTGCACAAACTGTATCACAATGTGGTGCTCTGGGATTATTTTAACAATTTAAGCGTGCCCAATTTTCTCCCAGTGGTTGATCAAAAATTAATTTAATTTTTCACCAATTCCCTAGATGTGCTAATAATATTTCAAACCAGTGTATTCTTTGTTATATGTTTTAATGAAACACGTGGAGAAAAACATCAACTCTTTACATTCTTGCATTCTGATTTGAATACAACTGGTTTAAACCTGTCTGTCATTTATTCTATTTGAGCAAGACATATGCATTCCCAAGCTCTCACTGGAATACAGTCCAGAAATCCCACTGGATTCTTGAAGCATGATTACCACTAGTACTGACTCATGTAGAATATTGTTAAATATTGGCTGGTAGCCCAAAATATCTCATCCAAATGGGCACTCTTTAGTTCAAAAACTTGTATAAATTTTATGTAGCATTTTTTTTAACCATAGTAAAACTACCTGAACAACATAATTCATTCTGATCCTTCTCTACTGTCAATACTGAACAAAAATAGTCAGGTAAGTATTATCATGCAAGTTGTTGCAAGCAAGTCTAATTTAATCTCCGAAGTGAGTCTATTTTGACCATTTGGTACACTGCAGTTCAGGCAATTATATTTCTGACTAGAGTTTAGCCAGGGATCCCATCAATCAGGTGACTGACAGTACCTGCTGTTAGTTGGCAGCTCTCCCTCGTGGTCACATAACGGATGCATTAGTAATGAGATTACCCTATTGCGGTGACTGACCCACAATGTGCCAAGCGCAATCTCACTAAACATTACTTTAAAGGTGCTTTAATTTACATTCTACCACAAAAATGAGCGTGGCTGGGGAGTTGCGGTGGTAGAAGCTTATAAAAAAGAATTTGACATCGAGTCACGTAAGAGGATATTAGTGCAGGTGACAAAAGGTGAGTGAAAGTGTAAGGTTTTAAGGGGTTTCTTAAAGGAGTAGAGAGCGAGATAAGGTGACAGGGAGGTTTTGGGGTGGGGTGTGGTTGACAGGCCATTTGAGCATACAGCCTCGACAGGAAAACCTTGCTAATTGGTGGGTCAAATAACATGGGGAATGCGCAAGAGAGCAGAATCAGAGGAGCAAAAGAGTCTTGTAGGGCGAAAGCAAGTTAGAGATAGGGAGGAGGGAAGAGACCATGGAGAGGAGTAAAAGGATGAGAATTTGGGGCTTTGCCAGACTGGGGGTCAGTGGAGGTCAGTGAGCACAGATCACAGAGGAGTGGGGTCTGATGTAAGCTACAGTACAGATAATGTCAATTCAGATGTATCTGCCAATTGAATGAACTGAACCACAGCTTGCTTACTTCATTTCATAAACAGTCCAAAGACATCTGCATCCAAGTTTAATTCTAATGGGAGCCTGAGACGTCTTGGCAAACTTAACTCATACTGTGATGAACTGATCAGTTTCCTTAAACCAGCAGTTACAAAGTGCCTATCGGAAATGCTGATAGTCTTTCTAACACCTGCTCTCCAAATTTCACTCAGCACATGAGCCTCCAGTCCCTTAAAGAGTGGCCAAAGGAGATTGCATGTGGCAGATTAAGCAATCATCTTTCGATCGTCTTTGTAAAATGGGAGGCTGTAGTGTTAACATGTCATTTGGCAGGTTGTACCTTTGTTTGAGCTGGTAATTTTTCCAATTGCAATCATAAAACAAATGACCCAATCCAGCTGTGCTCTCCACAGGAAAGCAATCAAGCCTGGTGTGTGTTTTTATCCCACTTAATGGTGTCAGCATTCAAGTGGGCAAATACCACAGCAGTCTAGTCACAGGCTGCAGCTGTGCTGAGCCCTCTGCTTGTAGCAGAATGTCCAAATCAGAAGCAGATGAATGTGCATCTGATACAACACAGGGAAGACCTGGCCTTGTCAATATTTCAAATTAAGCAAAATTTCTCAGGATGCGGCCAGACCATCAGAGGCTGAGTGCAGCATGAAGTATGGTGGTACACACCAAATGGACAACACAGTGGCACATGCATGGCATGTTGGCACAATGACTCAGTCGTTAGCAGTGCTGCCTCACAGAACCAGGGACCTGGGTTCGATTTCAGCTTTGGGTGACTGTGTGTAGTTTGCACATTCTCCCAGTGTCTGCGTGGGTTTCCTCCAGAGTTCTGGTTTCCTCCCACAGTCCAAAGATATGCAAGTTAGGTGGATTGGCCGTGCTAAATTGCCCATAGCATCCAGGAATGTGCAGGCTAGATGGGTTAGCCATGATCATTACAGGGATAGGGTAGGATGCTCTTCAGAAGTTGGTGTAGACTTGATGGGACAAATGGCTCCTATCTACACTGTTAAGATTCTATAATTGCTGCTACTTGCAGAATTGTCCTGACCACCCACCTTGTTTCATTATAAAATCAATTCACAGAGACACCAATCCAAATCCCTCCCCTGACATTTTCTTCTTGTCAAAGAAGCATCCTGAAGATTCGCTGGACAATAATATCTTCCTTAATTTTGCTGTTGGTCTTTTTTTCAAAAATAAACTGTCTGCCCAAACACCGTAAATTGCAAAATATCAATATTTGTTTGTATAGTTAAACAGCCAAGTTTCAAAGAGAGACAGTTCAGTGCCACTCTACAGCTGTGTCAATTATTTATGATTTACAATGTCACTGAACACAGATTTAGGAAGTGTATCTCCATTTCAAAGTGATGGCCTTAATCAAAACTTCAATATTAAATAGGCAAATAGCAAAAACTCATTGCAATTCCAGCAGTAGAGAAGCCAAACTCTCAAACTAGGATTTTCACTATGGTATAAACCAAGGAGCTAGAAAATACAATATAAGGAATTGGTGGTACAGTGCCACCACTGGTGGGAGGAAGTAATTAATATGACAAGTTTACATAGGTAGCTCCAGTTACAAATGCTAACCTGGGATTTGTAATAGAAAAAGCAGACAAAATGTTGACTGAAAAGTGACAATGGGAAGAAAGGCATCTCTAATAAAGCTTGATGTGTGGAACAGTGCAGACGTGTTCTATTTGTAAGATAAAAAATACAAACATACACATTGATAGACATCATGTAATGGTCTTCATTCAGACTGCTCTATAAGCAACCTTTCCATCACATAGAGACAAATGAAAAAGGGATTCCAACCTCTGTGTGTGCTATTTTTTTCATTCATGGGATGAGGACATGGCTGCACAAGCCAGCATTTATTGCCCATCCCTTATTGCCCATAGGGCAGTAAAGAGTCAACCACATTGCTGTGGATCTGGAGTCATATGTTGACCAGACCAGGTAACAATGGTAGATTCCCTCCCTAAAGGACATTAGTGAACCAAATGGGTTCTTCCAACAATCAACAATGGATTCACGTCATCATTACTTGCAAATTTTACTGAGTTCAAATTACACATCATTTGTGGTGGAATTGAAAAGCGGGTCCCCAGAACATTACATGGGTCTCTGGATTAACAATCTAGCGATACCACTAGGCCATTGCCTCCCCTTAAAATTGTGTGTTGTGAAATGCTCAACTATGAATTGTACAATTTAATAATAGAATAGTTTTGGAAGTTTCCATCATTTCTAGAGTTGATACTTAAGATAGTAATGGAAAATAATATATTTGTATTGTTTTTAAAGAAATACTTGTAGGGTCTTAGATGGTCCAGGAGATTAGTGTAACTATCCTCCAAGATCTGTCTGAATTGTTCGTAACAGTTGTGAAGAGAAGTTATAGCCAACTCAAAACATTAATGGTTTCTTTTCCCAGATTCGCATTGCCAGATCTGCTGACTTTTTCCAAGTGTTTTCCCATTTTATTTCCAAAAAGAAAGATTCTGTTTCTTTTTCCCATAAGTAAAACAAATCTGAACGAGATGTAAAAAAACTTATAAAGTTCTGTTTGCTGTATGCAAGAGCCTTGTTAATGGTGTGCCATTACTGACAGTGTAAGTGATGTTGACAGTGGCTAAATGTCATTAGGCTACTGTGAGTATTAGCTTGACTAAATGCACATTTCTATACTGTTAATGGAAACCTCTCCAAGCAATGTGCTTCATTTAATCTTTCTAACTGCTGTTGTTAGTATAGTAGAAGATGATAATTATTCAACTGTTTGTCAGGATATCCTTGTTTTTAGCCCAGAAGTTAAATTAGATCCTAAAGATTGAACTATCTTCAGATAGTGGCTGAAATTCTATTTGAATTCCCGTGGTGTCCAAAGAATCATAGAATTCCTACATTGCAGAAGCATCTATTCGGCCCATTGGCCCATGAAAATCATGAGGATAAGAAAATTAGCATTAAGGTGCTTTACCTGAATGCACATAATATTCGTAACAAAGTAGATGAATTAACAGCACAAATCATCACAAACGATTATGATGTGGTAGGCATCACAGAGACATGGTTGCAGGGGGTTCGGGACTGGCAGTTAAACATCCAAGGATTTACAACTTATTGAAAATATGGAGAGGTGGGCAGAGGGAGCGGAGTTGCCTTGTTAGTTAAGAATGAAATTAAATCTATGGCACTGAATGACAAAGGGTCAGGTGATGTGGAGACTGTGTGGGTGGAGTTGAGGAACCACAAAGGCAAAAAAACCATAATGGGAGTTATGTACCGACCTCCCAGCAGTGGTCAGGACCAGGGGCGCAAGATGTACCAGGAAATAGATAGGGCATGTCAGAAAGGCAAGGTCACAGTGATCATGGGGGACTTCATATGCAAATTGACTGGGTGAATGGTGTTGCCAGTGGATCCAAAGAAAGAATTCATGGAATGCTTACAGGATGGATTTTTGGAACAGCTGTGGGTGGCACGGTGGCACTTGTGGGCGGCACGGTGGCACAGTGGTTAGCACTGCTGCCTCACAGCGCCAGCAGTCCAAAGATGTGCAGGGTCAGGTGAATTGGCCATACTAAATTGCCCGTAGTGTTAGGCAAGGGGTAAATGTAGGGGTATGGGTGGGTTTCGCTTCGGCGGGTCGGTGTGGACTTGTTGGGCCGAAGGGCCTGTTTCCACACTCTAATCTAATCTAATCTAATCTAAAAGCTTGTGATGGAGCCACAAGGGAGCAGGCTATTCTGGACTTAGTGCTATGTAATGAGCCAGTCTTTATAAAAGATCTTAAAGTAAGGGAACACTTAGGAAGCAGTGATCATAATATGGTAGCATTCAGTCTGCAGTTTGAAAGAGAGAAGGCAAAATCAGATGTAATGGTGTTACAGTTAAATAAAGGTAGTTACAAGGGCATGAGAGAGGAACTGTTGAAAATCAACTGGAAGCAGAGCTTAGTGGGGAACATAGTAGAGCAACAATGGCAGGGGTTTCTGGGGGTAATTGAGGACACAGTACAGAAATTCATCTCAAAGAATTGAAAGATTATCCTGGGGGGGATGGTGGAATTAAATAGCCATGCCAGACAAAGGAAGTCAGGAAATGTATCATAGGAAAAGAGGCAGCCTAGAAAGTGGCCAAGAACACTGGGAAATCAGAAGGTTGGGAAGATGACAAAAACAAACAGAGGATAACAAAGAGAAATAAGGAAGGAGAGGATCAAATAAGTAAGCAAGTCAGTAATATTAGAAATGATAGTAAAAGTTTCTTTCAATACATAAGAAACAAACGAGAGGCAAAAGTAGAAATTGGGCTACTCCAAATTGATGCTGGAAGGCTAGTGATGGGAGATAAGGAAATAGCTGAAGAACTTAATAAATATTTTGTGTCAGTCTTCACAGTGGAAGACATGAGTAATATCCCAACAATTAAGGAGAGTCAAGGGGCAGAGTTGAGTATGGTAGCCATTACAAAAAAGAAAGTGCTAGAAAAGCTGAAAGGTCTAAAAGTTGATAAATCTCCTGGCCCCGATGAGCTACATCCAAGAGTTCTGAGGGAGGTGGCTGAGGAAATAGCAGAGGCATTGGTTGTGATCTTTCAAAAGTCACTGGAGTCAGGGAAGGTCCCAAATGATTGGAAAATCACTGTTGTAACCCCCTTGTACAAGAAAGGATCACGACAAAAGATGGAAAACTATTAAGCCAATTAACCTAACCTAAGTTGTAGGTAAAATTCTAGAATCCATTTAGTAAGGGGAGGTCATGCCTGACAAATCTGTTAGAATTCTTTGAAGAGGTAACAAGTAGGTTGGACCAGGGAAACCCAGTGGATGTTATCTACCTAGACTTCCAAAAGGCTTTGATAAATGCCTCCCGGGAGGCTGCTGAGCAAGGTGAGTGCCCATGGTGTTTGAGGTGAGCAACTGGTATGGATTGGCTGTCTGACAGAAGACAGAGAGTTGGGATAAAAGGTTCCTTTTCGGAATGGCAGCTAGTGACAAGTGGTGCCTGCAGGGTTCTGTATTGGGGCACAGCTGTTCATTTTATATATTAATGATCTGGATGAAAGGACTGGGGCATTCTGGCGAAGTTCACCGATGATACGAAGTTAGGTGGACAGGCAGGTAGTTCTGAGTAGGTGGGGAGGCTGCAGAAAGATTTAGACAGTTTAAGAAAGTGGTCGAAGAAATGGCTGATGTAATTCAATGTGAGCAATTGCGAGGTATTGCACTTTGGAAAAAAGAATACAGGCATGGACTATTTTCTAAATGGTGAGAAAATTCATAAAGCCAAAGTACAAACGTATCTGGGAGTGCTCGTCCAGGATTCTCTAAAGGTTGACTTGCAGGTTGAGTCCTTGGATAAGAAAGCAAATGTAATGTTGTCATTTATCTCAAGAGGGTTAGAATGTAAAAAGCAGCCATGTGCTACTGAGGGGGGGATTGTGAAAATAAGGAGCAATGGATGTTTGGAGAAATGCAGTTATATCTTAATGTACTGGCAAGGCTTTCAATAGTCATGCAAGCTCTGCCCATGCTTTCAGAGCCAAACATGTTGAAACAGTGTAAACCCTAACAGAACTGATGATTATCAGAGTTTGGAATCTTTCATAATTAAATTATGGAGAAAGTGAGGACTGCAGATGCAGTCCTGAAGAAGGGCTTATGCCCGAAACGTCGATTCTCCCGTTCCTTGGATGCTGCCTGACTTGCTGCGCTTTTCCAGCAACACATTTTCAGTCAGTAAGTAAATTATAGTCCAAGCTTATACTGCAGTCTTCAGACCTATCTCTTAATGACATGAAACTGGGGTGTTACTTTCCGCCTGTGGCTTAGTGTTACATGCAAACTAATAATTATATCTGATCAAATTATGATTGAGGCATAGTCATAGAGCCATACAACATAGAAACAGACCATGTCTATGCCGACCAACAACTACCAAACTATGCTTAACCCATTTACCTACACTTGGTCCAAAGCCAACTTAAAATACCCTGGCATTTTAAGTGGTTATCCAGATGCTTCTTAAAAGTTGTGAGAATACCTGCTTCCATCACCCTCTTAGGCAGCAGGGTCCATATTTCTATCACCCTCTGGATGCAAACATTTTCCTCAGATCTCCTCTAAATCACTTACTCTTCTCCTTAAAACTTATGCGTTGTGGTTTTACACACATCTGCTATTGGGAAAGTATTCTCTGATCTACCTTATCTATGCTTCTCATAACTTTGTAAACCTCAATCAGATTCCTCTTCAGCCTCCTCTGTTCCTAAGAAATCAAACCCAGCCAATCCGGTCTCTCCTCATAACTGAGACTTTCCATCCAAGGTAACATTCTGGTGAATCCGATCTGCACCCTCTCCAGTGCAAACACATCCTTCCAATTGCATGGTGACTAGAATTGCACATAGTATTCCACCTGTGGCCTAATCAATCCATCAAATTTGAACAAGGCTTCCTTACTCTTCTATTCCTCATCCCAGCTAATGAAGGCAAGCATCCTATATGCCCTCTACACCACCCTGTCTACCTGTGCTGACACCTTCAGGGATCTATGGAATTGAACACCAAGGTCCCTTTGTTCCTTAGTTCTCCCTGAAGACTTACCATACATTGTGTATATCCCTCCATTATTAGATCTCCCAAAATGGACCATCTTGTTCTTGTCTGCGTTAAATTTCATCTACCATTGCTCTACCCAATTTACTAGCTGATTAATATCAGATTGTAGCCTGAGACTATGCTCCTTGCTGCCAACACCACCAATTTTCATGTCACCTACAAGCTTACTAATTATACCTTCTACATTCACATTCAAGTTGTTAACGTACAATACAAAACAACAAAGCTCACAGCACCAATCCCTGTGGTACATTGCTAGTCACAGGTTTCCAAGCATGAGAACAACCTTCCACCAATACTTTTTACCTCCTATTTGCAAGCCAATTTTGGATCCAGTTTGATAATTTGCCTTGGATCCATGGGTTCTTACCTGTTGGACCAGCCTTTGATATGAGACCTCGTCAAAGTTTTTAATAAAGTCTATGCAAACCACATCAACTCCACCAGCCTCATCAATAGGTTTGGTCACTTTTTAAAAATTTCAATTTCAGTGTGTTTTTCAAATACCTCTAGGATTTACATGCATTTGGAAAGGCAAGGACTGATTAGGGATACCTAGCATGGCATTGTACGTGGGAAATATTGTCTCACAGCTTGTTTGCATTTTTTGAGGATGTAACCAAAAAGATTGATGAGGGTAGAGTGGTAGACTTTATCTGCTTGGACTTCAGTAAAGACTTTGATAAGGTTCTGCAAGGTAGACTGATTAGTAAAGTTAAATTACATGGGATTCAGGGAGAGTTTGTCAATTGGATGCAAAATCGGCTTATTGACAGGAGACAGAGGTTGGTGGTGGAGGGTTATTTTTCTGACTGGAGACTGACCAGTCGTGCTCTGCAGGGACCGAAGCTGGGTTCATTTTTGTTTGTCATTTATATGAATGACTTAGATGAGAATTTAGGAGGTATGATTAGCAAGTTTGCAGATGACATCAAAGTTGGTCATGTAGCTGACAGTGAAGAAGATTACATAGGGATCTTGATCAATTGGGCCAATGGGCTGAGGAGTGGTAATGGAATTTAATTTGGATAAATGTGAGGTGTTGCATTTTGGTTTAGCAAACCAGGACAGGACCTATATAGTTAATGATAAGACCCTCGGTAGTGTTGTTGAGCCAAGAGACCTAGGGGTTCAGCTACATAGCTCTTTGAAAGTTGTGTCACAGGTAGACAGGATAGTTAAGAAGGCATTTAACACGCTTGCCTTCGTTGGTCAGACAACTGAGTATAGGAGTTGGGATGTCACGTTGCAAATGTGCAGGACATTAGTGAGGCCACTTTCGGAATACTGCACACAGTTTTGGTCACCCTGCTGGAGAAAGGATAGTATCAAATTGGAGCGGGTTCATAAAAGATTTACCAGGATGTTGCCAGGACTGGAGAGTTTGAATTATAAGAAGAGACCAGATAGGCTGGGACTTTTCTCACTGAAACTCAGGAGGTTGAGAGGTGATCTTAGATTGCTTTAGAAAATCATGAGAGACACAGATAAAATAAACAGCAAAATTCTATTCCCTATCATGGAGGGGTGGGAGGGTGGGAGTTCAAAACTGGACAGCATTTTTTTTTCAGGTGAGAGGATAAAGATTTAAAAGGGAACTTTATCACAGGTAACTTGTGGTTTGTATGTGGAATAAATTGCCAGAGGAAGTGGTAGATGCAGGTACTGTAACATCATTTAAAAAGACATTTGGATAGGAGGGATTGAGAGGGATACAGGCTAAACACAGGTGAGTGGGACTAGTTTAGTTTTGGAAACTTGGTCGGCATGGTCAAGTTAGACCAAAGGGCCAGTTTCTGTGCTGTATGACCCTATGATGACATTATCATAGAACACTGAACACAGAACATTACAGCACAGTACAGGCCCTTGGGACCTCAATGTTGCGCGGACCTGTGGAACCAATCTGAAGCCCATATAACCTATAATATTCCACTTTCAACCATATGTTTATCTAGTGACCATTTAAATGCCCTTAAAGTTGGTGAGTCTACCACTGTTGCAAGCCGTAGGTTCCACACCCGTACTACTCTGAGGAAAGAAACTACCTCTGACATCTGTTCTATATCTATCACCCCTCAATTTAAATCTATGTCCTCTTGTGCTAGCCATCACCATCCGAGGAAAAAGAATCTCACTATCCACTTTCTGGATTAGTGGTGCTGGAAGAGCACAGCAGTTCAGGCAGCATCCAAGGAGCAGCGAAATCGATGTTTCGGGCAAAAGCCCTTCATCAGGAATAAAGGCAGTGAGCCTGAAGGGTGGAGAGATAAGCTAGAGGAGGGTGGGGGTGGGGATAAAGTAGCATAGAGTACAATGGGTAAGTAGGGGAGGGGATGAAGGTGATAGGTCAGGGAGGAGAGGGTGGAGTGGATAGGTGGAAAAGGAGATAGGCAGGTAGGACAAGTCCAGACAAGTCATAGGGACAGTGCTGAGCTGGAAGTTTGGAACTAGGGTGAGGTGGGGGAAGGGGAAATGAGGAAACTGTTGAAGTCCACATTGATGCCCTGGGGTTGAAGTGTTCCGAGGTGGAAGATGAGGCGTTCTTCCTCCAGGTGTCTGGTGGTGAGGGAGCGGCGGTGAAGGAGGCCCAGGACTTCCATGTCCTCAGCAGAGTGGGAGGGGGAGTGGAAATGTTGGGCCACGGGGTGGTGTGTTTGATTGGTGTGGGTGTCCCGGAGATGTTCCCTAAAGCGCTCTGCTAGGAGGCGCCCAGTCTCCCCAATGTAGTCTCACTATCCACCCTATCTAACCCTCTGATTATTTTATACATCCCAATTAATTCACGTCTCAACTTATCTATAATGAAAACAGCCTCAATTTCCTCAGCCTTTCCTCATAAGACCTTCCCTCCATACCAGGCAACATCCTAGTAAATCTCCTCTGAACACTTTCCAAAGCTTCCACATTCTTCCTACAATGCGGTGACCAGAACTGTATGCAATACTCCAAGTGCAGCCTCACCAGAGTTTTGTACAGCTGCAACATGACCTCATGACTCTGAAACTCAATCCCTCTACCAATAAAAGCTAACACACCGTATGCCTTTTTAACAACCCTATCAACCTGGGTGGTAACTTTCTGGGATCTATGTACATGGATACTGAGATTACTCTGCTCATCTACACTACCAAGAAGCTTAACATTAGCCCAGTACTCTTTATTCCCATTGCTCCTTCCAAAGTGAATCACCTCACACTTTTCCACATAAAACTCCATTTGCCACCTCTCAGCCCAGCTCTGCAGCTTACATAACATCATGATTCTAATTTTTATCTCATTACTTTACAAGTCTCCACAAGTCTTTACTCCTAAAACATTTTGCATTCTTCTAACCATCTCATCACAATGTCTTTGATTTCACTGTATTTGTCACTGTGGTGTTTTTACTAATGTCCCTGATCTGTCCCATGTAAGATTCTGTTAATTCATTTTTTTAGATTAGAATCAGTCTAAATGAATATTTTTCGACAGTATTCACTCTAGAAAACGACAATGTTGTCAAGGAGAATACTGAGATACAGGCTACTAGACTAGGTGGGATTGAGGTTCACAAGGAAGAGGTATTAGAAATCCTGCAGAGTGTGAAAATAGGTAAGTCCCCTGGGCCGGATGGGATTTATCCTAGGATCCTCTGGGAAGCCAGGGAGGAGATTGCCAAGCCTTTGGCATTGATCTTTAAATCGTCATTGTCTAGAGGAATAGTGCCAGAAGACTGGAGGATAGCAAATGTGGTTCCCCTGTTCAAGAAGGGGAGTAGAGACAACCCTGGTAATTATAGACCGGTGAGCCTTACTTCAGTTGTTGGTAAAGTATTGGAAAAGGTTATAAGAGATAGGATTTATAATCATTTAGAAAAGAATAATTTGATTAGGGATAGTCAGCACGGTTTTGTGAAGGATAGATCGTGCCTCACAAACCTTATTGAGCTCTTTGAGAAGGTGACCAAACAGGTAGATGAGAGTAAACCGGTTGAAGTGGTGTATATGGATTTTAGCAAAGCGTTCGATAAGGTTCCCCACAGTAGGCTATTGTACAAAATGCAGAGGAATGGGATTGTGGGAGATATAGCAGTTTGGATCAGTAATTGGCCTGCAGAAAGAAGACAGAGGGTGGTGATTGATGGGAAATGTTCATCCTGGAGACCAGTTACTAGTGGTGTACCGCAAGGGTTGGTGTTGGGTCCACTGCTGTCCGTCATTTTTATAAATGATCTGGATGAGGGCGTAGAAGGGTGGGTTAGTAAATTCGCAGACGACACTAAGGTCGGTGGAGTTGTGGATAGTAACGAAGGATATTGGAGGTTACAAAGAGACATAGATAAGCTGCAGAGCTGGGCTGAGAGGTGGCAAATGGAGTTTAATGCGGACAAGTGTGACGTGATTCACTTTGGTCAGAGTAACCGGAATGCAAAGTACTTGGCTAATGGTCAGATTCTTGGTAGTATATATGAGCAGAGAGATCTCGGTGTCCAGGTACACAGATCCTTGAAAGTTGCTACCCAGGTTGACAGGGTTGTTAAGAAGGCATGCAGTGTTTTAGCTTTTATTAATAGAAGGATCGAGTTACGGAACTATGAGGTCGTGCTACAGCTGTACAAAATTCTGGTGCGGCTGCACTTGGAGTACTGTGTACAGTTTGGTCACCACATTGTAAGAAGGATGTGGAAGCTTTGGAAAGGGTGCAGAGGAGATTTACTAGGATGTTGCCAGGTATGGAGGGGAGGTCTTATGAGGAAAGGCTGAGGGACTTGAGGCTGTTTTCGTTGGAGAGAATAAGGTTGAGAGGTGATTTAATAGAGACATACAAGATAATCAGAGGGTTAGATAGGGTGGACAGGGAGAACCTTTTTCCAAGAATGGTGATGGCGAGCACGAGGGGGCATAGCTTTAAATTGAGGGGTGATAGATATAGGACAGATGTCAGAGGTAGTTTCTTTACTCAGAGAGTAGTAAAGGTATGGAATGCTTTGCCTGCAACAGTAGTAGATTTGCCAACTTTATGAGCATTTAAGTCGTCATTGGACAAGCATATGGATGTACATGGAATAGTGTAGGTTAGATGGGCTTCAGATTGGTATGACTGTTCGGCACAACATCGAGGGTCAAACAGCCTGTACTGCGCTATAATGTTCTATGTTCTAAACATTATGGCACAGACAGCAGCACACAGGAGGCTAACACCTTCAACACATTATCTGGGCTGACACCAATTGTTAAAGTTCATCTGAGAACGTAACGCTTAAAAAAGTTTTGTGATTGACATATGAAAGAAGTGAAACTAATATGGTCATTCTAACAGATGAGAGACTTAACAAACAGTCAAGGTATTTTTCAATGTATAATTTCAGTTACATCACACTAAATTTTTGCTATAAATTCTGTGTCTTACAATTGTGTCCTCCACAACCACCTGAAGGAGCGATGCTCCGAAAGCAAGTGCTTCCAATTAAACCTGTTGGACTATAACCTGGTGTAGTGTGATTTTTAACTTTGTCCACCCCAGTCCAACACCGGCAACTCCAAATCGTCCCTGATCTGGTTTGCATCTTCTGAGTTTTCACATGTTTTACATTCTTTCTTCTGTCAGTGTGAGTCATCTTCTCGTGGCTGGTTGGAAAGATTATTTTCTTTTTCCTCTTGAGAAATAATTCCAGATTTCTGTTGGTTTCTTCCGCAATGATATCAATGCATTATGATGTTTCCTTGTAAACTCATCAGCTATTTCGACCATCTACAGTCTCCGTTGTGGTGGTTTTGCTCTGATCGTTCCGTTTCTCTGTTCAGCACTTACTCATACTCCCCTGCGGCTGTAGCACTGATATCTCTTGTACTCTGTACCTTTCATTGATGTGCTAAACCTTGTTATCCCCTTGTTCCTCTTGGTGTTGTTGCACCTATTATTCTCATTCACCAGGATGTGAGGCTTTATTCTTTGAGGGAGAATTTGTGTTCTGAATCTTCTGCTCACTGGTAACTCTGGCAGTTATAACATATTCTGTGATGGCGAGGGTTGGTCATAATGTAAGATTCAAATCATCATTTCTGTTCAGTAATGCTTGATCAGCTTCTCCATTTGTTTGAGGACAGTGAGGTGAACTGGTCATATAAAATAATCATATTCAAATAGTTCTGAGGAAAAGTGACTTGACCCGAAACGTTAACTCTGATTTCTCTCCACAGATGCTGAGCTTTTCTGTTTTTGTTTCTGATTTACAGCATTTGCAGTTCTTTCAGTTTTCTTATTTGAATAGTCCTTTGGTAATACAGCACTTGGGCGTTGCTTAAAAAAATACACATTTTATTGAAACCTTTCATCTTGCACCTACAGAACAATTTGCAAGAATACCAGATCAAAGGAAAAACTGACATTTGTATTGCAAAATTACATTATACTGGTTAGCAAGTGGACTCCTCCTTCTTTATGTTGCCTTAAAGAATGCGCTAATTAATGATGCTTGACAGTACTCATGTATGAATCTCTCAAACTGTTCTTGCAAAGGTAGACCATAATCTACAACATCTGGAATCCAAAATGTTGAGCAGATTCACAAGAGATTTTATGACGGTCTCTGCCAAGGTGGTGTGCAGACAGTTGACTTCAATTCATCATGAGTAATAGTCTGTTTTTGTTAACAGCATTCAAATGCAGTTGGCAATCTTTCTGTGTACATGGCTACCTCTCTCATGATGAGATGTAATTTCTGACTGTTTTTCAAGAAGTCTTTGAAAAAATCCTCACATTAAAGAAGGTTTTGGTGTTATTAACCTCTTGTTGAAGACTAGCCAAGAGGGTGACCTCCGAGGACAATGGGATCTTGATCAGATGGACAGGTGGGCTGAAGAGTAGCAGATAGAGTTTAATTTAGGTAAATGCGAGGTGCTACATTTTGGAAGGACAAATCAGAGCAGGACTTATACACATAATGTAAGGTCCTGGGGAGTGTTGCTGAACAAAGAGACCTTGGAGTGCAAGTTCATAGTTCCTTGAAAATGGAGTTGCAGATAGACAAGATAGTGAAGAAGGCAATTAGTATGCTTTCCTTTATTCATCAGAGCACTGAGTATAGAGTCACGTTGTGGCTGTACAGGACATTGGTTAGGCCATTTTTGGAATACTATGTTCAATTCTGGGGTCTCCTGCTATAGGAAAGATGTTGTGAAATTTGAAAGGTTTCAGAAAATATTTACAAGCCTGTTGCCAGGGTTGGAGGGTTTTAGCTGGAGGGAGAGGGTGAATAGGCTAGGGCTGTTTTCCCTGGAGCATCAGAGGCTGAGGGGTGACCTTGCAGAAGTTTATAAAATCATGAGGGGCATGAATAGGGTAAATAGCCATGGTCTTTTACCCAGGGTACGGAATCCAAAACTAGAGGGCGTAGGTTTAAGGTGAGAGGGGAAAGGCTTAAAGGCAACTTAAGGGGCAACTTTTTCATGCAGAGCGTGGTGCGTGTATGGAATGAGCTGCCAAAGTAAGTGGTGGAGGCTGGTACAACTACAACATTTAAAAGGCATCTTGATAGGTATATGAATAGGAAAGGCTTAGTGGGATATGGGCCAAAGGCTGGCAAATGGGACAAGATTAATTTAGGATATGTGGTTGGTATGGACAATTTGGAGTGAAGGGTCTGTTTCAATGCTATAGATCTCTGTGACTCTACCACTCTGACTAGCAAGTCAATGACAGTGAGCTGCTGGCACTGATTAAAGTACATGGGTAAAATTAGCTTGCTGGTACAGAGTCTGGTTATTGTTCCAGACAATATTTCTGGATTTGAATGTACTCTTCATCTCATTCTTGGGCCTCTCTTATTTCTTGAAGATTCCTCTCATTAGCTAACTAATAACTTCTGATGCATAAGCTTCAGCCTCCCCAATTAAGCATGAATCTTATTTTTTTGTCCCACTCAATGCTAACTTTCTGGTTGGCTGCTGTAGTTTGCTCCTTCCCTGTGCATATTTAGTGGCTGAGTCATACCTCATGGGGCTGAATCCAAACCACTGAACTCCACGCAGTATCTAGGAAAACTCAACCCATGTCATTGCCCCTTTATTGATTAAACACAGCTCCCCAGACAGATGAGATTCAACATTATGACTTTGTTATTTAATTGCACACATATTCATCTGATGACGACAGCTCAGGTGTCATTTGCACTTCTAAATTCGCTTGAAGAAAGCAATGGTTTTGTCAGGCCATCAAACAGCAGGAACTGTTAGTCAGACTTGGTTTAGTCCTGAAAGTGTTGGCAATATTTTGCCTCACAGCAGGCTGCAAGCCAAAGATGCAAACTGCACAATGACCTCCCCAGGATACTTGCGTGAACAGGGCAACTGTGCATCTATTTAACCTATCAGATTGCAGGATTGTGAAATGAAGTGAGCAGGGAACTGCACGTGCAAACATTCAAATTGGGAGGAGTAGGCCATTCAGCCCCTCAAGATGACAGGGAGGTCTGGAGATCAGAGTTGAGATTGTTTTGCTGGAAAAGCACAGCAGGTCAGGCAGCATCAGGATGAAGGGATCCAGCCCGAAACATCGATTTTCCTGCTCCTTGGATGCTGCCTGACCTGCTGTGCTTTTCCAGCAACACACTCTCAACACATTCACCCCAAGTCTGTTCTACCAATCAATAATCTGCTACCTAATCTGATTGTAACCTGAAATCCATATTCCCACCTGTTCCTGATAAACTTGGTTTAATATGAATCTATTGCTGCCTTGAAAATATTCATTCTGTCTGCTTCCACCTCCTTTTCAGAAAAAGAGTGCCAAAGGTCCACGAATCTCAGAAAAATGTTTTCTTCATTTCTGTTTTAAACGGGTGACTAATTTATAAGCAGTGACCCTTGATTGCTTACTGCTCATTCTCAGCAATGCTCCTTCTGAAACGGAGAAAACGGTTTCTGGAGGATGACAGGTATGGTTTCTAAAGACTGGTATTCAAACACAAGGTGGGCTCATCAGCAATCTCCAACTTGCAGCATCACTGGGTGCCTTCTAGCAGTTTGTAAACTTCTCTCTACTGCATCCATTCTCAAACCAAGATGCCACTATGTTGGCACATTCACCAATATGTTGGGTCAAGAATGGGTATTACCATTATAACCCATTAGAGTATTTATTCAAGGGGTGGCAATGGCCTAACGGTATTATTACTGGACTGTTAATCCAAGACCCAGGTAATGTTCTGGTGACTTGGGTTCGAATCCTGCCACGGCACATGGTGGAATTTGAATTCAATAAAAAGAAAATCTGGAATTAAGAGTCTAATGATGACCCTGAATACACTGTTGATTGTTGGAAGAACCCATCTGGTTCACTTATGTCCTTGAGGGAGGGAAACTGCCATCCTTACCTGGCCTGGCCTACATGCGACACCAGACCCACAGCAATGGCTCTTAACTGCCCTCTGGGCAATTAGGGATGGGCAATAAATGCTGCCTAGCCAGCCACATCCTTAACCTGTAAATGAATAAAGAAAAATGCTATGGTACCTTCAGGTGAGGGATAGGTACAAGATCCGAACATGGGAAATTCAGAAGTTGCTGTTGGAAATACACTACTCTGCTGCCAACTCTGGGGGGAAAGATCATCTTGTGATAGCCCACAAAATGACCACCACACTGAAACAGCTCCTGATGAATTTAAAGGACCCCGTACCAACAACCAGCTGAACAAACGGCATATAGAAAATACTCTGCAAGGACTGCAACAAATATTACATTGGACAGACGGGCAGGAAGCTAGCCACCACGATACATGAGCACCAACTAGCCACCAAAAGACACGACCAACTATCACTGGTATCCTTACCCACAGACAATGAGGGACACCAGTTCGACTGGGACAATACATCCATCCTGGGACAGGCTAAACAAAGACACACATGGGAATTCTTAGAGGCCTGGCATTCAAACCGGAACTCCATTAACAAACATATCAATTTGGATCCTATTTACCACCCTCTCAGAAAAAGAACCGGAAATTATATCACTCACCACAACGGACCATGAGACATAAATAGCAAGCAGGACAGAACAACAGTGCTTCTCGGAGACTCACTGATGATGTGACCTAGCACAGTGATGAAACGTTAGAGAACAAATCTACCAGCTCAGCGAGCAAACGTTACAACCTGATTCATAACCTGAACTACAAATCTTCTCCAAAATCGCAAATATCTTGCCACCTGACTCCCAGTCAAATATAGTGTTACACATTCAAATATATAATTTTAAACTTTCCCATAGGAGGAAATACCACCAACATATCTATGCTGCCAAGACATCTCAGAATCTTATGTTTCAATCAAGTCATCTCTTAATCTTCTGTCCTCCACTGGATACAAGCCCAGACTATTCAACCTTTCCCCATAAGCCAGCCCTGTCATTCCAGGTGTAGCCCAGTAAAACATCTCTGAACAGCCTTCAACATCCTTTCTGAAATAAGGTGATCGATACTGGGCAGAGTATGGAGTCCAGCAAATGCAGTCTCACCAGTCCCCTATATAACTGGGCAATGACTTCCCTACTTCTGTTTTCAATTATGTTCATTATAACTGATAGCAATCCATTAGCTTCCCTCATTACTTTTTGTACCCGCAAATGAACCTTCTTCAGCGATTCATGCACAATGACACCCAGATCCCTCTGTATCTCAGAATTCTGCAATCTCTCACCATTGACATAATATACTACAAAAAATGGGCAATCTCACATTTTCCCAAGTTATAATCCTTTTGCCACTTCTTTACCCACTCATGTATCCCATCGGTATATTTTTGTAGCCTCAGGTCCTATTCACAACTTACTTTCCTACCAATCTTGAAGTCATCAGCATATTGTGCACCCATCCTTTCCCACCCCTTCATTTACATGTAAATGACAGCAGATGAATTACAACTGTCAAATCTGGTTTGGAAGAGAGATAAATGAGGAAAGAAACATTCAATTAAAGGAAAGAATGAAAGAAAAGACAAAATAGCGACAAGGTAAAAGAACAATTAAAAACAATTAAAGTCTGAAGGAATTTGGCTCCATATTTACAATAATTAATTTTCAGTGTCAGAGAGGTTGATCAAAAGTAATTAACATTACGAGGATACTTGGACTAAAATGAACAAGCTTGAACTTTCTGTGAAAAACTGTTGTGTACTTACCACACCAGTACTGTAGAGCTGCCAGAGGAAGTGGTGGAGGCTAGTACAATTACAACATTTAAAAGGCATTTGGATGGGTATATGAATAGGAAGAGTTTGGAGGGATATGGGCCGGGTGCTGGCAGGTGGGACTAGATTGGGTTGGGATATCTGGTCGGCATGGACAAATTGGACCAAAGGGTCTGTTTCCATGCTGTATATCTCTATGACTCTATGAATGGAGTCAGGTAATAAAATGCTATTTTCCCCAAAGCAGAGTAATACATCTCCAACAGCAACTTCTTAATTTCCCATGTTTGGATCTTATACCCACCCCTCATACCATAATATTTGTGGATAAAATAATGGGTTATAAAAGGTAATAGCCGTTCTTGACCCATCATGTTGGTGAATGTGCCAACATGATGGCAACATGCTTCAAGAGGGCATACCTAAACTATGAACTGGCAGGAGAGGGAAGTTTATAAGCTGCATTGCTTAAGAAGGCACCCAGCGGCACTGGAAGTTAGAGATTGCTGATGAGCCCACCTTGTGCTTGAATACGAGTCTTTGGAAACCATTCCTGTCATCCTCCAGAGGCAGTTTTCTCAATTTCAGAACAAGCATTGCTGAGAACGAGCAGTAAGCAATCAGGGATGAATCCGTTTCGAGATTGGATAAGTCATGCAAAAAGACCCGACTTCCAGTACTTCCAACCAGTCTCACACTATGCCATGCTGTTTCTCCCACCTGTCCTATTGCAACTTCCACCTATTTTACAAATGTTTAATCTATTCTTGAGTGGTCTCCCTTGGGTAAATAGCATTGTGTTGTTCATATGATCTTTATTTTGGCCTATTTCTCACTCATTTCTTCATGTCACCATGTGACCTTGTCTGGTTTCCCAAATCTCTTTGATCTGGGACCCAAAAGATAGCCTTCCTGACCACGTCCACCCATCAGAAGGCAGACAAAGCAACTTCGAGTATCGGACACTGGCTGCCTGTTTCTCACAAGATTGCTGCCCACTTTCCACCTCAGTGACATTCTGAAAAATTGCAATGTTTGCAACTCTAGTGGTAAATCAATGAATTGTTCCTTCTGTTTATTCACATCCATGTCCTTGAAGGAGAGGCAGATCAGTCCCCAGACCTTATTTTTTTCTTACCCTCATTCCAACATCAGAACCCTGTGCTCTTAAATACATGGCATGTGACAATCTTCTTACTGGAAGAGACATTAAAAATGTCAACCGTACTGGTCAATCAACTATAAGCTGTAATTCTACAGCAATACCCACACACTGAAAGACCATTTGCAGTAATCAATGTCGAGCTAACCAAATCCCCTTTTCTCAATGCTAAAGGAAAGCTACCACTAGTTGTTTGAACAGCATTAGAGCTGACAGTTCTCTACTCCAGTAATTTAATATCACCTTTTCAGAATTGCACTTGATGCATCCCTTGTTATTTTTATCCTTGCTAACTTTCATTCTAAAGAGATTTTTCAATCACAGCCATTTGAACTGAAATCCAACACCAGACTCCTGCTCTGCCTTTAGACAAGGCTTCTCAGAGCATAATCCTTGTTGCTATATTTACACCTACCTAAATTACCTTCGCCTTGACCAACCAGCATTGAAGACCGTTTGCAGTTTCAGATGCTTTGTCTCTCCAAATCCATTTAAACCAAGCCTGACTGTTTCATTCAACAGTATTGGTACAAATCCTGGCAGAACATCAGTAATCTCTGACATTCTGTTTTATAAGTGAGCTGAAAGTAAAATACAAAGACAGGGCGAAATACCTTTTTATTGTGGAAGGACACAAGGTTAAACATTGTCAGAGCCGAGAGTTACAAACTTTTTTTTTGGAAGTTCCCATTCCATCATTTTAAAAGATTATAAAATTCTTATATAAGTTTACAGATCGTCGATCCTAGTTGATCTTTGGAATCTCTGCCATTCCACATTGGAATCTCTCTACATTCAGAGACATCTGCACTCACCCAAGTCTACTCTTTACAAATCCCCAATTTTCATTGATCCAAAATCAACAGATAAGCTTTAAGCTGCCTCATCTCTGAGCTCTGGGATTCCTTCCCCAAATGATTCATTTTAAGACACCCTTTAAAACTCTATTCGCCTGCCTTGGTATATTCTTATGGGGCTTGATGGCAGGACCGGTCTGATAATGTTCCCACGAAGAATCTTGGGACATTCTGTTATTCCCAGCGTGCGCAAGAACAGCATGAGTTTCACACTTGCATCAGCCTTGGTTGAAGTAGTAGAAACCATCTTCTCTGAGCAGAAGATTGTGACCACTTGACATTCAAAGACGTTGCCATCACTGGATCCCCTGTCATCAACATCCTGGGGATTACCACTGAGCAGAATCGATCTGGACTGGTCATATAAATACAGTGGCTAGGAATACTGCAGTGAGTTACACCTGCTAACCCTCCAAAGTCTATCTGACACCTACAAGGCACAGGTCAGGAGTCAAAAAGTGTGATGCTGGAAAAGCACAGGAGGTCAGGCAGCATCCAAGGAGCAGGAGAGTCAATGTTTCGAGCATGAGCTCTTTATCAGGAATGGGGATATCCCCAATCTGCCTGGATAAGTGCAGCTCCAACACTCAAGAACCTGACGCCATCCACCACATAATGCAGCCCACTTAAATGGTACCACATTTAAAACATTCACTTGTCCACCGGGGCACACAGGCTATTCAGTAGAATTATTTGCTGTAGCTAATGGCACACCTTGCCTAAGACACTGGAAAATCTCGAGCATTTACTGAGCAACTTCAGCCCTCCATTCGCTTGAAAGGACCTCAATGTTGGAAACAGGGTACCAACATCTCAGAACCTGCTACCCGGGCACCATCCACATGCGCCCACATCCACGGACATGGCATTCAGCATGCCCCAGCCTTGAAAAGCCCTCATTGCGCATCTCTGATCCACTTACTACTCTTCTGCAGTTCACCTTGGACTACAGCCTCCCAAACTTTCATTGTAATGCTGCAACAAGGACAGCATTAGGAACACACACCCAGCTCACGGACTGGACCATGATGCGGTTCTGGGCTGTTTGAATTGCTGTCATAGTGTTCACTTTGAGCTGATCTGGATGTTTACACCATCCTCTGCCTTTTTTTGTTTTGTGTTTGTCCCCTCAGCCAGAAATACTTAGCTCCCAATGCTGCTGCATTGCCCTGCGCTTAGCTCAGGCACAAAGCCACCAAACTGCTTTGCTTATCAGTCAAGTCAAGGGAGATAGACTTTAGTCAGACTCCTAGCACAGTGAGTGAGGAGTAGCCTCTGATTCCAGTCCAGGGCGTTGGACCTGGTCAGACACCTGGTCAGAGTTAGGCTCCTCTGTACCCAAGGGACGAAGAACCAAGCGTTAAGCAACCTACCACCATCTTGGCTCTGCTCCCTCCTCCACAATCATGGGCTATTTCCTCCCAAAATGTACGCATGAAGATGGAAGTTGGTGACACAGCTATTCATGGTGGTGCAGGGGCCCCGAGTGAGTGAGTAGGCAGTGCAGAGGGGTTAGTGGTGCTGGGGGGAGTTGGGGAAGATGGTGGTGGAGCACAGGCCTTGCTGGGAGGTGGCTACAGGAAGAGAGATGTGAGAGAATCCTGAGGAAAGATAGGTAGCACGGTGGCTCAGTGGTTAGCACTGCTGCCTCATGGCACCAGGGACCCAGGTTCGATTCCTGCCTCAGGCGACTGTCTGTGTGGAGTTTGCACATTCTCTCCGTGTCTGTATGGGTTTCCTCCGGGTGCTCAGTTTCCTCCCACAGTCCAAAGATGTGCAGGGCTGGTGAACTAGCCATGTCACAATGCTAAATTGCCCATAGTGTTAGATGCATTAGTCTTGGGTAAATATAGGGTACAGGAGTGGCTCTGGATGGATTACTATTCGGATGGTCGGTGTGGATGTGCTGGGCCAAAGGACCTGTTTCCAAAACGTAGGGAACCCTAGTCTTAAAAAAGATGGTGGCACATACGTTGGTGAAGCACAGAAAGTCATTGCCCTTCCTCCTACAGTACTGTGCATTCCCCTAGTGCGCTCAAGCCAGGCTGGCATGGGATGGTGCTGTGACCTTTTTTAGAAGGTAAAGGTAAATTTGCCATAGTGCTACCAGATCCTGGGGCTGGTCTCTCACTAGAGAGAGAGACAGCAGATGGCGGTTTAACACAAGGGTCACCAGGTGAGGGGAGAGTCGAGAAGGAGAGTCCTTTGTGGTCCCCTCGGTTGGTGCAGGAATTGAATCCATGCTGTTGGCATCTCTGTGTCACAAGCCAGCTGTCCAACCATTGCTTCTGCAGGAAATGACCATCCCACCTCTGGATCACCCCATCCAGCAGGACTTCCTGCTGAGAGGATGCCAAAATTCCTTGTCTACCACATACAGGGAAATGCCAGGAACTATTCAGGACAATTCTGGACTGACAGACCTTGTCCAGATGGTGCACAACGGCCTTTTAAAAGATGGTGCTGGCACCGAGGATGTCAGTGAGCTCTGAGATATCCTGGCAGCGGCTTATTCCATGAACATGTGCGGCAAGGTGGCGTTGGAATCGGATAAAAGGAATGTCACAGGGCATTGGTAGGGAACAATGAGGCGTATTTGTTAAGGTATAGCAAGGAAGCTCACTGGATCTCAGGGAGAGAAAATAAAACTCAACAAACCTGACACATTAGCCAAAACTGCCCCCCATGATTCAGTCCAAGGTCTGTACACCTTTGCAAGGTGGACTTGGATACATTCTTGGTGTATGGGGGCAGGTGGTGTGGTTGTGACAAGCCTAAGGTTATCCGGGTCGGCAGAATGTAGGTTTGAGACTACAATAAAATCAGCCATGATTTTATTATTTGCAAAGCACACTCGAGGGGCTGAGTGGTCCACATCTGGTTCTTGTCTTGCTGCCGCACCACTGGTTGTGGGGCCTTGCAGCGTGCAGACTGGTGGCTGCATTTCCTGGACAGGGTGACTGCTCTTCAAATGCAGTTCCTGAAAATGTGCTATACAAATGCAAGTCCTCCCCCACCCGAGTTGCCCTTATTCCTGTCACTTCTGGTGGTGGAGGAGAAGAACCTGTGAATGCTCAGGCAGTCGTACAGATTTAACAAGTGCTGAGTGAAATGGAGCTGACTGGAAGCGACGTAGGCTGACTTTGTACTCAGGCATTTGTGATTACCAGGTCAGGAGTGTTTAGTCTGAAACAGGGAATTGATATATGCAAGCGGTTTTCTTTAGTTTTTTTTCCCTCTACAAAGAAAGCTCCAGAATCGCAGCGTTGCCAAATTTCTTCCTCCCATTGAGCGAAACCAATCTATTTTTCTTCCCCCAGTCTGGGGAGCTGCAGCTGTCTTTTGACGTGCCTGGAGAGAGCAATGGGCTCTGAAGGAACTGACAGACAAACAAACAGGCGTGACACGCCAAGACAAACTTCAACGACTCGTGTGTCTTTATTCACGCTCATCCCACCTTTGAATCTAGTTGGGACCCAGTGTCCCTGGGACCCCCTTTCTCAGCTTAAAGGGGGCTCCTTGTCTCCTCATTCCCGAGCCTGTAATTCCGCTCAGTTTCAAAGCTCAGTCAGAGGAGGTCAGGAATAACCCTTTTCTGTGGAGGCTAAAGCCAGAACAAATGTCAGCATTATTCTGCCATACTGGTACTTGTCAGACAGATGGAAACAATTAGACCATTCAGGCAGCTAAATGGCAGGAAAAGGCCTCAGAAAGGCCCCTCTGAAAGTTCTGGTATCAAGTGTGTTAAACGTCGAAGCAAGGGCCCGCAGAGTTTCTTGTCTTCTAGAATGAGAATGCCAGGTCGACACGCAGTGACCTCCCTGCTTAGTAAAACCTGCGTGTTCTCTCCACAAGCCTTTCAAAGCAGGCCAACAGCGAGATCTGCACCATCTCTGCAGCCTTTAAGGGAGGGGGGAGGGTGTCGTTACAAAGCAAAACAAAATAACTCTTTCTTTGAAAGAATGCATGAGCGGTTGGGGGAGCTTTTTTTTATTCTGAAACCGTACCGCCTTGCCAAATAAAATAGTTGAGAGAGAAAAAAAGGAAGCCATAGGTCAAAATGTAATGGGACAACATGGGATATGTATCCTCGCCGCTCCCATGTTGCTGTGGGAACGTCTTTTGGGAGATGAAGCTTGGTTTTTTTTCCAGCGAGGGGGCTGCGTGGAGAGAGTGGTTGTATCCCTTTGTACAAGTCCATTGTTTGCTCTTATGACTTCCAGATGTGAGCCACATCAGTGACCAGGCTGACAAAACAGGAACTGATTTGATTTGTTGGGAAACATAGGAGCTAGTGTGTTTTTGAAGAGCAGTCACCCTGTCCAGGAAATGCAGCCAAAGTTGCCCGATCTATCACTGCTCTTCTGCCGGCGTCTTACAACAAAATCTACACAATTAATGAGCACACCTTTGAGAAAGATCACCTTTTGCTCAGAAATGTTCACATTGGAAGGAGTGTCTAGGATCTTCTGTAACTCTAACAGGATTGGCTTCTTTAAACTTTAGCTTTTAGTTTAGTCATTCACATCATGTGGGCATCGCTGGCTGGGCAGCATTTAGTGCCTACCCCTAATTGCCCAGAGGGCAGTTACAAGTCAATCAGATTGCTGTGGGTCGAGAGTATCATGTAGGGCAGATCAAATAAGGATGGCAGATTTCCTTCCTTAAAAAGGACATTATTGAACCAGATGGGTTTTTCTGACAGACAACATCAGTCTCATGATCAGAAATTGCTGGAAAAGTCAGCAGGTCTGGCTCTGAGGAAGAGTCACTCGACCCGAAACGTTAACTCTGCTTTCTCTCCACAGATGCGGTCAGACCAGTTGAGCTTTTCCAGCAATTTCTGGTTTTGTTTCTGATTCACAGCATCCGCAGTTTTATCGTTTTTTTTATCAGTTTCATGTTCATCGTTAGATTTTTAGTCTCAGATTTTTATTGAATTCAAGTTCCATTAACTGCTTTTTGAACACCAGTTCCAGGAACATTCTCTGGGTCTCTGGATTGACCATCTACTGAGAATAGCACTAGACAATCACCTCCTGGCTGTATGCTTTTGTTTTTATACACATGCCAAGTGTGACGATTTGGACAGACGTCACCATCTCACCAGGCATGGTTTAGGCCCTGACCATTTACTTGGGTGGAAATTTTGCAATGAATTTGCCCAAAGTCAAGCATTGGGTTAAGGTGGATGGCAGTGCTGTGCTGGGTGGCTGTTTCGGCTAAGTGGGGTGATGGGATGGTGGTATTGGGCAGTGGGGTATATGCCACAGTTCCTGGGGACAATTTAAAGATGAAAGTGAGTTTAGAGATAGTGGCTGCAGTTGGAGGCAATCTCAAAGCAACTGTGGCACTGGTAAAGCCTTCTACAGGGAGGGGAACCAGTTTTGGGGTCATACAGGTTCACAGCATGGAAACAGGTCCTTTGGCCCAACTTGTCAACGCTGCCCAGTTTTCACAATTAATCTAGACCCATTTGTCTGCATTTGATCCATTTCCCTCCATATCTATCCCATCCATGTACTTATCCAAATGTTTCTTAAATGAGAAAACTGTACTTACTACCACCACTACCTCTGGCAGTTCTTTCCAGACATTCACCACAATGTGTGGGCAAAATTGGACCTCTTGCCCCTTTTGTGTCTCTCCCCTCTCACCTTAAACCCTATTCCCTCTAGTTTTAGACTCCCTTACCCTGGGGAAAAGCTGGAGCCTGTCTATGCCTCTCATGATTTTACAAACCCCTCAGTCTCCTATAGTCCCAGCCTATCCAGCCTCTCCTTTCAACTCAAACCTCCAGTCCAGGTAGCATTCTAGTAAATTTTTCCTGCACTTCTGCTAGTTTGATGATACCCTTTTTATAGGAGGGTGGTCAGACCTGCATGCAGTATTCCAAATGTGGCCTCACCAATGTCCTATACAGCTGCAACAAGACGTCCCAACCAGTTGAAATCTTATATCCAGCATCCTTGCTTCACAAAGGGACTCTCATAAGGTAGGACTGATAAATTAAATTGCTTTTATTTCAATGCAAAAGGCCTAACAGGGAAGGCAGATGACCTCAGGGCATGGTTAGGAATGTGGGATTAGGATATCAGGGGAACTACAGATGGACAGGACTGGCAGCCTAATGTTCCAGGATACAAATGCTACAGGAAGGACAGAAAGGGAGGCAAGAGAGGAGGGGTGTGGCGCTTTTGATAAAGGAAAGCATTACAGCTGTATTGAGGGAGATTAGATTAGATTACTTTACAGTGTGGAAACAGGCCCTTCGGCCCAACAAGTCCACACCGCCCCGCCAAAGCGCAAACCACCCATACCCCTACGTTTACCCCTTACCTAACACTACGGGCAATTTAGCATGGCCAATTCACCTGACCCGCACATCTTTGGACTGTGGGAGGAAACCGGAGCACCCGGAGGAAACCCACGCAGACACGGGGAGAATGTGCAAACTCCACACAGTCAGTTGCCTGAGGCGGGAATTGAACCTGGGTCTCTGGCGCTGTGAGGCAGCAGTGCTAACCACTGTGCCACCGTGCCACCCACAAGCTGTATTGAGGGAGGATATTCCCAGATATACATCCAGGGAAGTTATTTGAGAAACTGAGAAATAAGAAAGGGATGATATATTGGGATTATATTATAGACCCCCTAATAGTCAGAGGGAAATTGAGAAACAAATTTAGAAGGAGATCTCAGATACCTGTAAGAATGATAGAGCGGTTATGGTAGGGGATTTTAACTTTCCAAACATAGACTGGACTGCCATAGTGTTAAGGATTTAGATGGAGAGGAATTTTTTTGAGCACATACAATAAACTTTTCTGATTCATTCTGTGAATGTACCTGCGAGAGAAGATGCAAAACTTGACCTATTTTTGGGAAATAAGGCAGGGCAGGTGACTGAGGTGCCACTGGGGAGGACTTTGGAGCTAGCGACCATAATTCTATTCGTTTAAAATAGTGATGGAAAAGGATAGACCAGATCAAAAAGTAGAAGTTCTAAATTGGAAGAAGGCTAATTTTGATGGCATTAGGCAAGAACTTGCAAAAGCTGACTAGGGGCAGATGTTTGGGACGGCTGGAAAATGGGAAGCCTTCAGAAATGAGATAACGAGAGTCCAGAAACAATATATTCCTGTTAAGGTGAAAGGGAAGGCTGATAGGTGCAGGGAATGCTGGATGACTAAAGAAATTGAGGGTTTGGTTAAGAAAAAGAAGGAAGTATATGTCAGGTATAGACAGGATAGACTAGGTGAATTCTTAGAAGAGCATAAAGGCGTTATGAGTATATTTAGAGTCATAGTTATAGAGATGTACAGCATGGAAACAGACCCTTCGGTCCAACCCGTCCATGCCGACCAGATATCCCAACCCAATCTAGTCCCACCTGCCAGCACCTGGCCTATATCCCTCCAAACCCTTCCTATTCATATACCCATCCAGATGCCTTTTAAATGTTGCAATTGCACTAACCTCCACCACTTCTTCTGGCAACTCATGCCATACACATACCGACCTCTGAGTGAAAAAGTTGCCTCTTAGGTCTCTTTTATATCTTTCCCCTCTCACCCTAAACCTATGCCCTTTAGTTCCGGACTCCCCATCCAAGGGAAAGACTTTGTCTATTTATCCTAGCCAGCCTCACAGCATTAGGGACCCAAGTTCGATTCCAGCCTCGGGTCACTATCTGTGTGGAGTTTGCACATTCTCACCGTGTCTGCGTGGGTTTCCTCTGGTGCTCCGGTTTCTTCCCACAGTCCAAAGATGTGCAGGTCAGGTGAATTGGCCATGCTAAATTGCCGGTAGTGTTAGGTGCACTAGTCAGAAGGAAGTGGGTCTGGGTGGGTTACTCTCCGCAGGGGTGGTGTGGACTGGTTGAGCCGAAGGGCCGTTTCCACACAGTAGGGAATCGAATCTAATTCTATTTCTAAAGTGGAATTTGCAAATAGTTATATGAACAGACTGTAGGTTGTGCATTTTGAGCAAAATCAAATCTAATTCTGCCAACAAAAATTCACTCCATAAACATGTGTACCAAACTTCGCGATCAGCCTCCAATCAGCTACTTGGCATTGTTGCTTGTCCCGAAGTCCGCCTTTAGAGAATAGTCACCTGAAGGTCCCAGGTCGAACGTCATCTTTAATGCATTGTCTGAGCTGAGGTCACACCTTTTGTTCGAAAACCTGAAGTTATCTTAAGAAAATGACTAGAAAGGAGTTTGGGTTCACATTCACGAACCAAAACTAGCAAACCCATTCTAAAAGATTAAAGACATCCTCCAACCCTGGCAACATCCTTGTAAATCTTTTCTGAACCCTTTCAAGTTTCACAACATCTTTCCGATAGGAAGGAGACCAGAATTGCACGCAATATTCCAACAGTGGCCTAACCAATGTCCTGTACAGCTGCAACATGACCTCCCAACTCCTGTACTCAATACTCTGACCAATAAAGGAAAGCATACCAAATGCCTTCTTCACTATCCTATCTACCTGCGACTCCACTTTCAAGGAGCTATGAACCTGGACTCCAAGGTCTCTTTGTTCAGCAACACACCCTAGGACCTTTACCATTAAGTGTATAAGCTAAGATTTGCTTTCCCAAAATACAGTACCTCACATTTATCTAAATTAAACTCCATCTGCCACTCCTCAGCCCATTGGGCCATCTGATCAAGATCCTGTTGTAATCTAAGGTGACCTTCTTCACTGTCCAATAAACCTTCAATTTTGGCGTCATCAGCAAACTTACTAACTATACCTCTTATGCTCACATCCAAATCATTTATATAAATGTTGAAAAGTAGTGGACCCAGCACTCTACTGGTCACGGGCCTCCAGTCTGAAAAACAACCCTCCACCGTCACCCTATGTCTTCTACCTTTGAGCTAGTTCTGTATCCAAATGGCAAGTTCTTCCTGTATTCCACGAGATCTAACCTTGCTCACCAGTCTCCCATGGGGAACCTTGTCGAACGCCTTACTGAAGTCCATATAGATCACGTTTACTGCTCTGCCCTCATCAATCCTCTTTGTTACTTCAAAAAACTCAATCAAGTTTGTGAGACTTGATTTCCCACGCACAAAGTCATGCTGACTGTCCCTAATCAGTCCTTGCCTTTCCAAATACATGTACATCCTGTCCCTCAGGATTCCCTCTAAAACTTGCCCACCACCAATGTCAGGCTCATTGGTCTATAGTTCGCTGGCTTGTCCTTACCACCTTTCTTAAATGGTGGCACCACGTTAGCCAACCTCCAGTCTTCTGGCACCTCATCTGTGACTATCGATGATCCAAATATCTCAGTAAGAGGCCCAGCAATCACTTTCCTAGCTTTCCATAGAGTTCTATGGTACACCTGATCAGGTCCTGGTGATTTATCAACTTCTATGCATTTCAAAAAATCAAACACTTCCTCCGCTGTAATCTGGACATTGTTCAAGATGTCACCATTTATTTCCCTACATTCTATATCTTCCATGTCCTTTTCCACAGTAAATACTGATGCAAAATACTCGTTTAGTATCGGCCCCATCTCCTGCGGCTCCACACAAAGGCCGCCTTGCTGGTCTTTGAGGGGCCCTATTCTCTCCCTAGTTACCTTTTTGCCTTTACTTTATTTGTAAAATCCCTTTGGCAAATAGAGTTAAGGAGAATCCAAAGCGCTCTCATGTCCCCTTTTTGCCCTCCTGATTTCTCTCAAGTATACTTCTACTGCCTTTATACTCTAAGCATAAGAGGGAAATCAGGAGGGCAAAAACAGGATCTGAGATAGCCTTGACAAAGAGTTAAGGAGAATCCAAACGGTTTTTATAAATACATTAAGGACAAAAGGGTAACTAGGGAGAGAATAGGGTCTGGTTCTGTGCTGTACATCTCTATGACTCTATGATTCTAACTTGCAGCAGCCTCCAGGCTAAACCAGTGGTGACTCAGATTGTTACATAAGGTGCTCCATTAAACCCCACCTTCCAGTCGCTATCCCTTTCAACTGCCCCTCCCACTCCCCCGATGACATGTCTTTCCTGGGCCGCCTCCACCATCAACACAAGGCAACACACAAACTGAAGGAAGAACACTTCATCTTCCACCTCAGGATCTTACAACCATACGGCCTTGAAATAGAGTTCACTGGCTTCCAAATCTCCTCACTCTCCATCTCATGGCTGGTATTTGCTAAATTCGACTCAAGAAAGATCACACAACAGGCAGATAAGCAAACAGGTCCCAATTAGCAGCTGATAAGGAGAAGAGATAGAGTTTGAGAGAGATGATTCCAGATCAGGGGAGCTGAAATCATGACTGCCAATGGTGTAGAGAAGGAAACCGGGCGGCAGCAGGATTTGCAAGAGGAGGTACTTTGAGACCTTGAAAGGATGGAGGAGGTTTGTGATAGGGAACGGCAGATGAACATGATCTAGAATCACCCTGCATCTGAGTAGTCCATGCCACCTACACTTCTGTAAGTACCAACACTATTCGTTACCAAGTGAGTTTGAGGAAAGAATGCATCCAAGCTATCACAGGTGAACAATCCAATTGGACGGGCATAAGGGTGTTGCTTTTTTTGTTATCTTTAATTTTTTACATGGCATTGGTGGCAAGGGCACCAGTTATGTACCCTTCCCCAATTGCTTAAGGTTTGAGTAGCTTCATAGGGCCATTTCAGAGCAGTTAGGAGTCAACCACATTGCGTGTGTCTAGAGTCACACGTAGGCCAGACCAGGTAAGAATGGCAGTTTCCTTCCCTAAAGTTCATCAGTGAACCATGTTGCATTTTCCAACATTCAACGGTGGTTATACGGTCTCCAAATTAAGACCAGCTTTCAAATCCATTCCAGATTTATTATTTGAACTCAAATTCTTCCAGCAGTTATGGTGGGATTGTGATATGGCCAGAGCACAGACAAGGTTCCCAAGTTACTGTAGTTCCAAACAGGATACTCCAAGTTGATAAGTTCCTGCTGGAGAGAGGGGTATGAATTGGCTCCTCTTCTTTATTCACCCACCCTACAATTGGTTACAGATCCCATGCCCTGCGGATATCTTACTCCCAGACCAAATAGAATTATGTTTTAAAAGAAACCAAATCCAGGATTTTGACCCAGCAACACCAAAGAAATGGCAATACGTTTCTCAATCAGGATGGTGAGGGATAGGACCTACAGATTGTGGTGTTACTCCCATGCATCTGCTGTCTCATCCTTCTTTCTGTGGTAATGGTCACTGGTTTGGAAGGTGTTGTCTAAGGAGCCTTGTTACATTTTAGTAGTGCGTCGTGCACATGATGCACACTGCTCTGGGAGGAGTGAATGCTTGTGGATGTGATGCCAATCAAGCAGGCTGCTTTGTGCTGGTCAGTGGCAAGCTTCTTGAGTGTTATTGGGGCTGCACCCATCCAGGCATGTTGGGTATTCCATCACACTCCTGACTTGTGCCTTGAAGATGGTGGACAGCCTTTGGGGAGTAGGAGGGTGATACACTAACTGCAGCATCACCAGTCTCAGGTCTGTCCTTTTTGCCACAGTATTTATGAGGCTGGTCCTGTTCAGTTTCTGATCAATGGTAACCTTCAAGATGTTGATAATGGGGGATTCAGTGACTGTAACACCACTGAATGTCAAGGGGTGATGGTTAGATTTTCTCTTGTTGGAAATGATCATTACCTGACACTCGTGTGACTTAAATGTTCCTTTCCACTTGTTAGCCCAAACCTGGATATTGTCCAGTTCTTACTACACTTGGACATTGCCTGCTCAAGTATTGGGGGAATCCCTGATAGTGCTGAGCATTGCGCAATCAGCAAACATACCCACTTCTCACATCACAATGATGGTAAGGTTTGGACTCACATGTAGGCCAGATTAGGTAAGGATGGCAGATTATTTTCCCTGAATAGAATTTAGTGAACCAGATGGGCCTTCACAACAATCTACAATAGTTGTTATAGTCACTATCACAGGCTATATTCCAGATTTATATTATGCAAATTTAACTTCAGCTAGCTGCCATGGTATGATTTGAGCACATGTCCCCTACAACATTAGCCTGTGTCTCAATTATTAGAGTCATAGAGTCATAGAGATGTACAGCATGGAAACAGACCTTTCGGTCCAACCCGTCCATGCCAACCAGATATCCCAACCCAATCTAGTCCCACCTGCCAGCAACATTTTCAATGCTTCTCCACTAATCAAGTGACCATGGTTATCATCAACTTGCCATTACTGTCATTGGCAGATGTTTTTTGTGTTGTTTTCAGAATGGTAAGGACAGAATTTATTGCCCATTCCCAGTTGCTTTACGAAGATCATGGAAAGCTTCCTTCAAGTATCCTAACCACCTAAGTGATGAAGGTGCACCGACAGGACAGTTAGATAGAACCCTCCAGAAGTTTGACCAGTGTTGATGAATAAACAGCAATATGTCACCATGTTTCGGGTGTATGACTTGGAAGGAACCTAATGTTGCTAGTTCTTCAGTTGTTGGAGGCTATTTAATTGGGGTACTGATATTTGTGAAGTCTTGGTGACTTACTGTTGGGTTAGGGTTAGGGGTGTGCATCTTCTAGATCAGTAATTCTCAATCATTTTGTGGCCACAGCTCCCCTCGGAGTTCTTCTCAGGGTCCAGTCTCTTCCTCCCTCCCACCCCGAACACATGAACAAATAAACAGAAAATCATTTTTTATTGAACACCTAGAAAACTGAAACATTCCAGCATACTAGCAACTGGGAATGGGCAATAAATTCTGTCCTTACCATTCTGAAAACAACATAAAAAACATCTGCCAATGACAGTAATGGCAAGTTGATGATAACCATGGTCACTTGATTAGTGGAGAAGCATTGAAAATGTTGCTGGAGTATTTCAATTAGAGCCTTGGCCATGAGCCCAATGGTCCTTAAGATGACTGAATTCCTGGCAGGATTCATTTAAAAATCTAGGTATTTCTGTGAAACACCTTGGAAAAAAGTCTGATTGTGATCAAATGGAGAAGGAAAAATTGATTCTGTCTTTTACACAGAAAAAGTACCCAATCTGTATATTGTGGCAATGGGATGGGTGAAGGCAAGTGACATGGTACATTGCACCCCTGTCTCCATTAAATACTCAAAATGGTGCCATTCAGGTTTAGGGATGCAATGTTATAGCCTCCTAAACCAACGGCAACAGCAATTCTGCTTTGGATTGAAGCTTATACCATCCAGACCCTCTGCACCTCCCTCTTCCCTTCCTCGTGGTTCAGGTCCAAACAGATATTAGAGCAGAGTTCTTCCTGTTTCTGCTTATGCCTCCATCTGGTTCCTGAAGATAGTGTACAATAGGCAACATTCGATGTTTCCACTACAACGTTCACTTATGGAAGCTAGGCATATTTCGCTCGAGTGTTGATTTCCCTAGAGTCCACCATGTAACAAAGAGGGTCTTTAAAGCAATTTGCTACCCGAGTGGCAGAGTTTCGAACCATCAGTTCTGCTATTGCCTTTGTACAGAGACGTTATGAGTGAGATCATCATTACTGAACATATGCAATGTCTCAAGCAGCAGCAAGATGCGTCTGGGCCCTTAATCTCTCATGCTGCAGGAGCATTCTTACTGATTACAGTGACGTGCGATCTGTTGAACCCTATCGTTCAGGACAGTGCAGTTTTGATGGCTTCTTACGCTTTTGCCTTTCTGTCTTTGAGAGTGAGGTGTGGATGGTGGAGAAAGGAGATGGTGCACTGGATCCCAGAGAACCAATTGGAAGGGGAAAGCAGGAAAAGTGGAAACATTGCAATGTAGAGACAATCGCATGTAGGAAAAGCAGCAGCCGCAAAGTCAGCCTTTGTTTCTTCACAGCAGAATCTCATGATGAGATTGGTAAAAGTCATTGCAATGATGTAATGCACCAACACATGCCCAGAAAGAGAGGAGGGAATCAAGAGCTAATTTGCTCCAGCTTCCTTATTGTGGTAAGAGTTAACCAGGGGCTATTTTTCAGTGTTTAAACAGAGATTGCAAAATTTTCCATTTCTCGTACATCCTCAATGATAGTAAATCAGCTTTAATTGCAACAACTTCAAAATCACCCTGAGGACTGCACTGTGTGCTGCCAATAGAGTGCACTGCAGCAACTTGCCAAGCTTTCTTCAACAGCACTTAGAGAGATGAAGGCAGCAGAGACATGGGAACCCCACCATCTTCCAGTGCGTCTCTGGGTCACACACCTTCTTCATTGCTGGGTCAAAGTCACTGCCTGATCACACAGAGTATTATCATCGCACAGACAGCAGGGGTTCAAGACCAAAGCTCAACAGCATCTTCTCCAGAGCTTTTAAGGATGGACAATTAAAACCAAACACAGCCACAACCCACAAATGAATAATAAAAAAAAACACAGCCAATGAAGTGACCAGCTTTATTATTTGTTTTGCTGCTCGTCAGGACAACGATGACGTCCTTCAAACTCTGTGCAAAACCGATGCATCATTTTTGCGAGTGGGAGGGACAGAACTTGAAAACAAGCTTCCTGTACAGCTTAGCAGAAAAACAATTGCTAGTTGTCAGAAATAAAAGCGTAAGATTATGTGAAACAGCTGGTAATGTCTCTGAGCTACAGCAAGATCTGAAGGAAAGCATGTGGATAAACAAGATCTGCAGGGAGATCATTGGTTCAGAAACCAACTTGAAATTGAAGCTTCGACTGGCTCTACTTGTAGAACAAATTTGCTGAGGACCTACGCACCACCCCAAGGTCCTTTTCAAAGTCCCAATTCTCCACAAAGTTCTTGTAAAGTATTTTGTTCTTAAGTTATATGGGACATTGCAAAGCCAATGTTAACTATGAACAGGAATGAGCCAGAACTCCAACCTCTCATATCCTTCCTTAATGAAAATACATCAGTCTCAATTGTGATCATTTTAATTGCCTTGGGACTCTCAGCCCTCTGTACAGAGAAGGCTGTAGTGATTAGAACTAGGTTGACCTCGTTAATTACAAGGTTATTGGTTGGAGTTGTTAACCTGGGCCAATCAGTAAAGCCCTGGCTGACTAACATAAGCAGGAGATAAATAAATACAACTGCTGTTAAGTGGTAGTGTGGGGGAAAGGGAAAAAGAAAATAAAAGAAGAAAAAAGGAAAAGTAAGGAAAAAAAGAAAATGAAAAAAAGAAAATAAAATATAACCATGAGATAAATAAACAAGGCTGATATTTATTTTAAAAGAAACAGGAGATTAGAATCTCCTCAGTTGAGGACTGACTCTGAGATGGCTAGCCACAGACAGCTTGGAGTCAGTCCTCACAAAAAAAAACATATAACCAGGAGATGGGCAGCACAGTGGCTCAGTGGTTAGTACTGCTGCTTCACAGTGCCAGAGATCCAGGTTCAATTCCACCCTTGAGCGACTGTCTATGTGCAGTTTGTTTATTCGCCCAGTGTCTGCTTTAGCTGGCTGAATGAAAAAAAAAGTATAACCAGAAGATTAGAATTCCTCAGGACTGACCCCAAACTAGCTGGTCACAACCTGTGTACTGTGCACAAGTAAATAAAGGGTGACTTGGTGCCTGTTTACCCACCTCTGTACAGTTATTTCAAAGGCAAATCCTGTTTTTGACATCCTCAAACAGAACCAGCCAGCTGCACGGCCAAATGTTTCTGTTACTTTAACAATCAGATCACTCAGAGTCATAGAGATGTACAGCATGGAAACAGACCCTTCAGTCCAACCTGTCCATGCCGACCAGATATCCCAACCCAATCTAGTCCCCCTGCCAGCACCCGGCCCATATCCCTCCAAACATTTCCTATTCATATACTCATCCAAATGCCTCTTAAATGTTGCCATTGTACCAGCCTCCACAACTTCCTCTGGCAGCTCATTCCATACATGACCACCCTCTGTGTGAAAAAGTTGGCCCTTAGGTCTCTTTTATATCTTTCCCCTCTCACCCTAAACCTATGCCCTCTCATTCTGGACTCCCCAACCCCAGGGAAAAGACCTTGTCTATTTATCCTATCCATGCCCCTCATAATTTTGTAAACTCTATAAAGGTCACACCTCAGCCTCCGACGCTCCAGAGAAAACAGCCCCAGCCTGTTCAGCCTCTCCCTGTAGCTCAAATCCGCCAACCCTGGCAACATCCTTGTAAATCTTTTCTGAACCCTTTCAAGTTTCACAACATCTTTCCGACAGGAAGGAGACCAGAATTGCACGCAATATTCCAACAGTGGCCTAACCAATGTCCTGTACAGCTGCAACATGACTTCCCAACTCCTGTACTCAATACTCTGACCAATAAAGGAAAGCATACCAAATGCCTTCTTCACTATCCTATCTACCTGCAACTCCACTTTCAAGAAGCTATGAACCTGCACTCCAAGGTCTTTTTGTTCAGCAACAGCTCCCTAGGACCTTACCATTAAGTGTATAAGTTCTGTTAAGATTTGCTTTCCCAACATGCAGCACCTCGCATTTATCAGAATTAAAATCCACCTGCCACTTCTCAGCCCATTGGCCTATCTTGTCCAGATCCTGTTGTAATCTGAGGTAACCCTCTTCGCTGTCCACTACACCTCCAATTTTGGTCGAACATCTAGCTCAAGGCAATACAAACCATATTTAATCAATTATTTGGGTGTAGGAATTACAAACAATCTTTCCAAAACTGCAGCTTATTCTGTGTCATGGCTTCACATGGCTTCAGCAGTCTGCTCCTGGCAAACACCGGGTAAATAGCAATGATTTGACATTGGGGAGTATGAAGGGATAGGGGGTTTGAGGGGGCATGGAGTGTATGAGAGGTATGAGTTGACACAGAGGCAGGAGAAGTGAGGATTAGAGGACCTAACAATATAGAATAAACTCCTCAACAATCAAAATGAGACTCTAGAGTCATAGAGATGTACAGCACGACAACAGACCCTTCAGTCCAACCCGTCCATGCCGACCAGATTCCCAAGCCAATCTAGTTCCACCTGCCAGCACCCGGCCCATATCCTCCAAACCCTTTCTATTCCAGATGCCTTTTAAATGTTGCAGTTGCACCAGCCTCCACCACTTCCTCTGGCTGCTCATTCCATCACCCTCTGTGAAAAAGTTGCCCCTTTTATACCTTTCCCCTCTCACCCTAAACCTACTAGTTCTGGACTCCCCGAAACCAGGGAAGAGACTTTGTCTATTTGTCCTACCCATGCTCCTCATGATTTTATAAACCTCTATAAGGTAACCCTTCAGCCTCCAGGGAAAACAGCCTCAGCCTATTCAACCTCTCCCTATAGCTCAAATCCTCCAAACCTGGCAACATCCTTGTAAATCTTTTCTGAACCCTTTCAAGTTTCACAATATCCTTCCGATAGGCTCCAGCCAGTCGATCTCATCACTTGACCGCTTGGATTCTGCTTCTCGGGCCTGTGTTAATTCTACATTGACTTCCCTAGTGCAAAAATGGCATCTAAAAAGACCATTGGCCATTTGGTCTGCCAACTCAGGGAATTGCCCAATTTCAGCTACCCCCTTCAATAGCAAAGAATACTGGCGCGAGAATCCATTTCAAACAGAGTCAGCATAAACCAGTCAGTTTTTGGGTTGACAAGATGTAGTGAGTGGAACACCACAGGGATCAGTGCTGAGGCCTGGGGTGATCTCTATCAATGACTTAGATAAGAGAGAACAACTGCATGGATACTACATTTTCTATTGACAAAGACAGGCTGAAAAGTAAATGCTGAAGAGGATTACAAAGAGGGTCTGCAAAGGGATCTAATAGGTTAAGTGAGTGGGCAGAGATTTGGTGGATGGGAGTATGAGAAAATACAAACTTGCCCAATTTGACAGGAAGGAAAGAAAAGCAGAATACTATTTAAAAGTAGAGTGATTGCAGAACTCTGAGGTACAGAGGTATTGGAGTGTCCTAGGAACGTGAATCAGAAAACATGGATCTGCGCGTACAGCAAGAGACTAAGATGACAAACTGAATATTGTTATTCATTGCAAGGGGAATGGAATATAAAAGCGAGAAAATGGTTATCATAGTTGCACAGGATACTGGCCACATTTGGTGTATATTTCTGGTCCCCTTATGTAAAGAAAAGTTCAGAAGTCACACAACATCAGGTTATAGTCCAACAGGTTTAATTGAAATCACAAGCTTTCAGAGCACTGCTCTTTCATCACGTGAAAACTTGTGCTGGATCATATCCTGATGTCATGAGACTTCTGACCGGATCCACCCCAGACCAACACCGGCACTTCCCCATCATATTTAAAGGAGGACATACATCCATTGGAGACAGTACAGAGAACATTCCCTCAGCTGATACCCGGGGTGAGGGGTTTGACTGATGAGGGAAGTTTAGAAGAATGAGAGATGATCTAATGGAAACATTTAAGATCCCGAGAGGACTTGAAAGCATGGGTGCTGACAGGATGTTTATCTTGTGCAAGGGATTACTATAAAGGGCCTCCCAGTTAAGACAGAATTGAGGAGAACTGTTTTTCTTCAGCCTCAGACAGTCATGAATCTATGGAATTCTTTTTTCTGGATAGCAGTGGAGATGGGATCACTGAATATTTTTAAGGCAGAGGGCAAGTCCATTGTTAGTCAAGAATCTAAGGTTATCGGGGTAGGGAATGGTCAGGCAAAGTAAAGACAAGGCTACAATCGCATTAGCCATGATTTTTAGATTCTCTACAGTGTGGAAACAGGCCCTTCAGCCCAACTAGTCCACACCGACCCTCTAAAGAGTAACCCACCCAGACCCATTTCCCTCTGACTAACTGATCTAACATTATGGGCAATTTAGCATGGCCAATTCATCTGACCTGCACATTTTTGGACTGTGGGGGGAAGCCAGAGCACCCGGAGGAAACCCACGCAGACACGGGGAGAATGTGCAAACGCCACAGACAGTCACCCGAGGCTGGAACCGAACCTGGGACCCTGGTGCTATGAGGCATGATACATTCGATGGACTGATGGCCTACTGCCACTCCTGTCCGTACATAACTTCATACTGTGGGATTGGAGGAGCACACCAGACAACATGGGAAGAGTATGGTGCAGTCCTTAAGGATATTAATGAACAAGGGAATCTTTTCAGTTGTTCTGGTGACATTTCAGAGACTAGATCTATTCAATTCAGTTTCACAAATGACCACTGGGAGATTTGTACTCGTGATTTTGAACTCATGACCTCAGAGTTACTCGTCTAGTAAACACTAAAACGCTGTGCCCAGTTGCACTAACGTATCCCAGAATCCTTTTGGTACTTTCCTGTCACATGTGTAGTTGTATTCTCCTCACCCACTCCCTTCCTCTCCTGCTCCCTACCAGAGGCTAGCTTGAGTTAGACAGTTTTTCCGTTTAAGCCAAAACATTAAGAGTTAAAAGAAAAACTGAGACCGCAGGCCTCAAAGTCGACTGCTTTTACGTCCACAGAGTGAAAGTTAATTACACTGCAGGGCAGTGGAGGCATCAGATAATTTAATATCTCCACAATATCCTGATTATGATTTTCCACTATGCAATTCTAACTTCAGATTCCAATCTCAATCTCTTCGATAACGAAAGGCTAACTCTACAACTTTGGTTTGTGCAACAGGATCAGAAAAGGGCTACACCTGATTTTCTGGCCATTATTACCACAAGTAGCATTTGCCTAGACATCTGCTATGTGCTCTTCTGAAAGGTTCCCCATTGAGGGGAGGGTGGTAGGGTGTGATAGCCTTCAGGTGTAATCCAATATCAATGTAATCTCCACACAGATTACAATCCACACAGCAATCTCCACACTTTCCAAGCAGCAAGCCCCTGCAACTTCTCTCTCCGTCTCTCTCTCTCTCTCTCTCCAGTCAGTTCTGACTTATAATGAGGCTCCTGTTTACATGCGGGATTTCTTTGGAAAAGGTGTCATAACTCTTCAGCACATCTAGATCATGTTTGTTGTGAGAAATGCAAGTCAAAATTGCTATCTGTCACCAAAAAACCATATCAATATAAGTTTCAAAATACAATGTGCACAAGACAGGGATCATCTTAACTTCTGGTTTTAATGCCCTGAAGTTCAGACCATTAAGGTCTTGAAGTAGAGGCCTGAGGGGAATTGTGGTGGAGTTCATCAATAATTTGCAAGCGAAATTAGATAGGAGCTTGAGAGACATAAACCTGCAGGTCTCTAGCGATAGAGCAAGGTAAAGGGACAGATTACATTACTCTACTATCTTTAATAACTGTTCCGTGTGAGAGGTCATTTTTAACAGAGCTTTAAATGCCTTCATTAGTAGCACTGACATGTCAAAATAAAAGGGCAGAAACCTGGATTAAAGCTTCAATATTTAACAAGAATGGGGACAAACAATGTGACGCTACATGGCTGGGAGCTGAGCAAAAGAAGGTAGGGGAACCCTCTCCCAGACGTACCCCGTTGTGCTCACTCAGTATTCGTGTGCTTGGAGTTTACAACACAAGCAATTGTCCTGCTGAAGAAATCTATTTTGTAATGGGGGGATAAACTTGGAGGCCAGCAATGGCCATTTTAACCCACAAAAACGTATCTGTGCTTCTATCAGAGGCTGCTGGGCACAGCTTTCTCTGATTAATTGCTGCCCACACACAAAATAAAAGACAGTGTTGTTATACAGCATCGGAACATTAGTTCACAGCCGCACACAGATTAATGCTTGCTAAAATTTCAGGGTATGTCAAAGGTTAAGGGGCGCGACCCCTGGTTATACAAGATGTTTTTTTTAAAAAAGAAAATGCTTGACGAGGTGACTTGCAAGCTTCCGCAAATCTTCAGCAAAGTATACTAGTGCAGAAATAATATTGACTTAAGCTCATAGTTTGGATTATGAGACCACTTCTGTGTGTCCTTTATGCCTTAGAACATTCATGTCGATTGCATATAAACCTGCTTGGTCCTTACTCAGTTACCGCACTTACTTGACTCAAATCCCAAGTAACTTTGATTGTAAAACCAATTGCTTTCCTCAGCAGATGTCCAGTTTGTAACATCCAAATCATTTTCTCCCACTGAAGTAAACACAATTATGAAATGGACAGTAAAAACTGGTCATTTTGATGCAATATGTTTGCCTGATCTCATACTAATGACAGTTGAAGAGAGTGGCGCTGGAAAAGCACAGTCAGTCAGTCAGCATCCGAGGAGCAGGAGAGTCAACATTTTGGGCATAAGTCCTTCATCAGGGAACATCAACTCTCCTGCTCCGCGGAAGCTGCCTGACTGGCTGTGCTTTTCCAGCGCCACACTCTGCGACTCTGATCTCCAGCATCTGCAGTCCTCACTTTCTCTTCTGGGTTGGTTATTACATAACAATATTTTGTCAGAATTCCCACAACATGTTCTTTTCGTGTCAGAACCAACAAGCAATCTTTATTCCGTCCACTTCACGTCGCCCTGTTCCTCAATAGACAAATGTTAAGTATTCCGCAGAAGTTGGCTGTGTCCTTCCTTGACAGAAATGCCCATTGTCTAGATGCCAGCCAAATGGAGAGACTGGAGTACGTTGTCAAACAACGGGGGCATTGTGGAGGCAGCTCACCACCACTTTCTCAAAGGCAAATAGGGATGGGCTATCAACGCTGGCCAGCCAGCGACGCCCAAGTCCCATCAATGAATAATTAAAAGAGACGACAGACACAACTCACATTTTTATCCAAAACAAAAATGGAAAACGCTGGAGAAGCTCAGCAGTTCTGGCAGCGCCTGTAGAGGAAAAGCAGAGTTCATTTTTGGACACCAGACTCTGAAGAAGGGTCACTGAACTCAAAATGTTAACTGCTTTCTTTCCACACGTGCTGCAGACCTGCTGAGTTTCTCCCAGTAATTTCTGCTTCTGTTTCAGATTTTCAGCATCCGCCGTTGTTTCATTATCCCGTTTTTATCCTGCAGCCATACATTCCCAACCCAATACCTGGAGACCAGTACAACATGACCAGAGGGAATCCTTTATACTCTTGGTGGCCATACCTTCAGCTGCATCGATCCAAAGTTCGGGAATATCCTCTCCCCACTATTAAGACACCCTTTAGAACCGAATGCTTTGAACTGCTTTTGGTCACCTGTCATCAGGTCCATTCTTTGTCCAGTTATACCACGTCAAATTCACTCAACAAGCGCAAGTTATTGTTGATTCCTTCCACAGCTTAGTGATGCTGAAGCTAGCCCTTGCATTTTCAGAATCATAGAATACAATCCCTACAGTTTGGAAGGAAGCCATTCGGCCCATACATTCGAAACTGACCCTCTGAAGAGCACCCCACCCAGACCCAGCCCTCATCCCTGTAATCCTACCTTTCCCACGCCTAAGCCACCTAGCTTGAACATCCTTGGACTTCATTGGGAATTTAGCACGGCCTTTCCACCTAACCCGCACATCTTTTGGGGGAAACTGGAAAACCTGGGGAAAGACACGGGGAGAACGAGCAAACTCCACACAATCACTGGAGGGAGGAATCGAACCGGGGGCCTAACTGAGATCAGTTTGCTGAAAGCGAATCGAGGAACAGACTTGAAGTTTCTGTAGGAAGTCTGGGCAGAAAGCATCCAAACTGAACCCTATATGAGGTTTTTTGCTCCCCCAGGTGGCATTGAACAGGTGTAGAGTGGGGGGGGGGGGAGAGTAGGCAGTTGTCTGCGGCTTTACCGGGATGGAGGTCACTTCCTTCTGCCGCTGTCTGTGGCGACTTGATTATTGCTTCTCCTCGGCTTCGGAATTAGTTTTTAAAGAAAAGGAGGAGACCTGAAACCGAGGTACACACCTCTGTCGATAAATGTGAACATAAAAAGCCAAAGTCATTCTGCAGCAATTTCTGGAATGGCAAAACCATTTGCCAATGTTCAATGCCAAGACAATCACCCTAACTGTGAGGACACAGAGTCGGTAAACTGCAGTTCAAGGATGATTAGGGAGCATGCCTCCAACAAACAGGTCCTTGAACAGTGCAGTTACAGTGAATTACAGGAAATTAGAGCGCAGGGCAGAGTCTGATAGAAAACAGAAAGAGGAGGAGGCCACTCAGCCCTTTGAGCCTGTTCTGCCATTGAACATGATCATGGCTGACCATTCAACTCAGTCCCGTGTTCCCGCTTTCTCCCCATACCCTTTGATCCCTTCAGCCCCAAGAATTATATCTAATTCCTTCTGGAAAACATTCAATGTTTTTGGCTGACTATTCTTATTATTATTTCATTGATATTTATAAGCATGAAATTCACATTCTTGTCTTCCTTCAAATGCAGTCATCAGACATAATCTGTGCCCTCCCCATGGTTCAGGTATCCTCCAGTACCACACCGGGCACTATTTGGATCACACTCCAGCTTGGACATCACCAGTGCTCTGTACAAGCTTGGCATAACCGCCTTACTTTTACCCAGGGTACTCGATTAAACACCAGACCATCTTGTCCTTCCACCATCCAGGATTTGGGTATGTGACAAAAACATTTCCTTTCCAGACTCAGTACGTGTGTGTGAGAGTGAGAGAGTGGGTTTGTGTGGGAGTGAGAGTGTGAGAGTGAGAGAGTGAACATGTGTGGGTTTGTGTGGGAGTGTGTGTACGCTACATGTAGGGATGTGTGTGCATATGGGGACGTGGGAGAGATGTGTGTTTGTTGGGGAGAGGGTTATGTGTGGGGGGTTGGAGTGTGGGTGTGGGCGTTTGAGAGAGTGTGGATGTGAATACCATTGACAATTTCTAAAGGTAATTGCATGGTCACTTAAACAGAAATAAACTTGCTGGGCTATGGAAAAAGGAAGGGAATAATGGGACTGACTGGAATCCTCTACAGTACCAACATCGACACGATAGGCTGAATGGTCAGAATGACTTCTGGACTCTATTATTCTGTCACGCAGAAAGTTCAGTGACATCAGAAAAATATCTAATTAATCCCTGTTTTTAATTCTGTAATACTTTCTTGTAGCATGATCTGGATATACGATTCGGAGGAGCCGGTGTTGGACTCAGGTCAATAAAGTTAAAAATCAAACAACACCATGTTATAGTCCAACAGGTTTATTTGAAAGCACTGTGTTGTGTGATCTTTAACTTTGATCTGGATATAGACTGCAACAAATCACACAGAAATGTCCCTCAACTTTAGCAAAAGTTACATTTCAATCTATGTTTGAAATCCTCATTGGTCTGTTGGAAACAGGATCTGGCGGGTTCCAAGTGATAGATTTTCCTGTTCCCTGATAGTCCAGAGTGTTTTCCAGCGGAGGCAGCTGCTTCCAGATTTGCAACCTTCTCATTCCTGACCACAGCAGGCAGGAGACACTTATTAGTGACTTGCCCTGTGATGCTTCCTTCCTCACTGATCGCCAAAAGCTCTGCTTGAGTTCATCCTCTTCCCTGAGGTAGAACAGTCCAGCGTCAGAACATTGCTGTGCAAAAAAAAAACCCAAGACCCCCACAGAGCAATGTTACACTTAATAATAAACCGCCAAGAGATAGAAACTTGAAAGATGTTTGTGTCCTGCTGCACCTCTAACCTTAATGCCACAAAATGAGCAGGAACTCTAAACACGTTAACTGATAAGCAGCCACTAAATTATTCTTTTCCATTGCTGTAATCTCACCTTTGTTTTAAAGGCAATCAGGATGGGGAGCAGTTCACAATCAGGAAAGGAGACCTGACACATATTTTTACTTACTTTGTAGGTTATCTTTTAAACAAAACTTGCAGTCCCTATCGTTTAAGGTCAAAGGCAAGGAAATCACATGCGGGAACCGAAATTACACATGCATGCCTTAATGTTGGAACTTAACCTTTGCGACAAAAATTCCCCACCTAGGATCTGAGTGCGATCCATAGGCACCCTGAAATAACTCATTTGATGGTTCAGCTGCATTTAGAGGGAGAGGCAGGCCTAGACAGTAATTTGGGAATGTTATGGTGTATTTTAATCACCCTCAGTATATGTTTACTCTCGTCTGCAATGACAAAGTGAAGGACAACGTTTGATTTGGAAAGTGGCAGCACATGATCTCTGTACTGCTATCAGGATTCACTGCAAGAAATAAGGAGATGGAGCCTATCGCAGTTTGGATGTGGCTGTTCTAAATCCAAACCATGTTCCAAGTTCTGGAAATATTAAAAAAAAATTTTGCGTATCGTTTACTAAAACGCAAAGCCTGCTGACTGAATTCTTTTGGATATTCTGTGATGTGTGATAACACGTTGTGAAGTGAACACTTTAAAACACCAGACACTGGTGAGATTTGTATAATGCTGTTATGATGTCCCAAGCTGTGAAGCCCATATACAGCCTTCTTTGGTAACTCATGGAATAATGCCAACCTGACGTTTAACATCAGATTAATTTCTGTGTATGACCACTGTTGCGTTCGCAAATTTAACTCAAGCTCATGCTACAGAGCTCCTATTGATCTTGATTTTATATTTAAGGTGCATGCATTACAATAGTCTTAAAAAAATTAAATGCCTAGATTTTTAAAAACAAAAGTGTCACAAAGCCATCTCAGATCTCCACTGCCATCTCGTTATGGTGATAAACAAGAAATAGCTTGCGGTTTGACAGCAGAGATGTAGTAGGCCTACAATCCTATTCAAAGTGCTGATAGGTATTTAAACAATGAGATACTCAATTCAGGGCTTGCACTGTCTATCTGACATTCTGAGGAATGCCGTCATTAAACATTCCAAAAATAGAAGCACTTAACCATCCCCCAGCACATCCAAGTGGAATCTTCCATCCATTCACATTGCGAATGAGAGAAATTAGGTGTTTTTGTTGTCAAGAAACTTTTTCTCATGGTGTTCTTCTTAACATTCCCCTTCTTAACGTTCCTGAGACTTCAGAATTTAACTCAGCAATTTGTACAATTATGACTGACACCAGCCATCCAAAAAGATCAGCTTAGCGATCGAAGAATTGGAACGGGCCCAAGGAGTTCCAGCTCGTGTTCACATCCTTTGTGAAATCGTTCAGTTTTTAAAATGTCACATAGCTCAAACCACCAACCATTTAGCTGCAGTTCCTGAAGGGACCACTTTCTCGAATCATCGCTTTCCATGCACTGTTTCATTTTGTTTAAAAACAAATACTGTAGTCTCATGACTGTGCTCACTTCAACTGTACATCTAATCAAATGAACTGATCTTGTGGTATCTATTCTGACTCAGGGATAATGTATTCAAAGAACTGGGACAGTTCCAAAGTTCTGCATTGTTTCAGAGTGTGGGGAGGATGGAGGGAATTGGAGGGGGGGGGGCTTCCAACATAAAAGAGCTTAAATAAATATCCCAAGATAACTACAAATGAGGAAAAATCATCCAACCCATTGTTATTCATCCATTGAGAATTCTACTGTCCCCCAATGTTGCATTAAAGGATTACAACATTTTCATGGAATCTCTACAGCCCATTTGGCCCATTGAGTCCACACCAACCCTCTGAAGAGTATCCCACCAACACCCAACCCCTATCCTTTCCCTGTAACCTTGCATTTCCCATGGCTAACCCACCTACCCCGCAAAGCCCTGGACACAATGAGTAATTTAGCATGGTCAATCACCTAACCTGCACACCTTTGGACTGTCAGAGAAAACACATACAGACATGGAGAGAATTTGCAAACTCCACACAAACAAACAGTCGCCTGAGTATGGAATCGAACCTGGGTCCCTGGCACTGAGAGGCAACAGTGCTAACCACTGAGCCTCCCGTATTTTGCACTCATTTCTGTATCTGTGCATTAATTCCAAGTGTTGGTCATTCTTAGAAGTGGTGTCTCTCTCCATTTCTTTTTAAAACTTAAAATGAAAATGGATCTTGTAGCTAGGTTATCATTGCTGGGTGGAGAGTGGGGTTTGGGGAGAACCTCTCCACATGGATGCCTGTGTTCTGTATGGGTGACAGGACCTCCAGACTCCCTTGGAATGTTGTCTCCTCCACCTTCCATCCTCCCAGCCAGGTCTCTGCCTCTGGGCATTTCACTGGCTCCCCCCGCCCCACCAACTGCAAGAGTCTAGAGATCCTGCTTGCAAAAGGTCCCAGTCCTTCTCCTTTTCATAAGTGGTATAGCCAGTGGGGCACGTTTCCCTATCACACAATCCCTGGGCACATCTGTAAAATCAGCCTATAGGGCCAGATAGAGTTCATGGAGTGTTATACCAGCCCTCTGGGTTATTCCAGCTCCTGCGCACCTCAAATGGAGAAAAATCAACCCCTCTTCTGTGCTACCAAGACTCAGAAGTCACCTTACAAATCCCAAAGCAAGTAGCCTGACTGTGAATGAGCTGTGGGATTCATACTGAAGTTTATTCATTGAGAATTGTTCATTTCACTGCTTGAAATCAAAAGTAATCAATTCCAATTTGCTTCCCCATCAGACGGTCCACTCTGCAATCAAATCATTTCAAAATTGTATTCAGCATTGTTTTAGCTTTCAATTTCATTCAAGCACATTTTGAATTTTCAAATCGCTGTTGCTGCACGCTAAAAGCAAAGCAGTTTGTTTTAGATATACATAAAGACCATCCACTTCCTGCTGTGGATTTATGGCTCCCATGGCCTTTAGTCAGCTTGAGCCTCAAAGCGTCAATAACTCAGGAACTCCAGCACTCTGGGCAGAGAGTGGAATTTCACTGGAGGGCCAACTCTTCTTCAAACTCTTTCACTGAGGCAAAGGGATTATGGCATACAAACTGGCCATTCGACCCCACCGGTCTCTGCTGGTTATGGTCACAAAAGCAAAACAGTGCAGAAGTCAGGGATGCTGAGAATAAATTCCAGAAAAGCTGGGTGGCCTCAGTGTGGGGGCTGGTGGGTGACCATTTCAAGTCATTGACCTTCCATTAGCGTTAGAAGTCATTAGGAATTGAAGAGCATCTGAGGAAGTCCAGAGTCTGGGCAATGGTGCTAGGTGTTGTTGTCAGGATGGGGGTTTAGAGAAGGTTTGTGGAGGGCAGGAGCGATCAAGTGATAAAATAGTTCTGTCACGTGGAGCTGGGGATCTTTACACAAGGATAGGGCAATTAAGATCAAATGGGATAACTGAAAAGACAAAAAAGAATAACTCCAGAGGATGTAGAAACAGATACAGCAGAATAGCAGAGGGAAAGGTAAGCATGGGAAATCTGGCCAAGAAGGTAATATGATCCAGCAATGCAGAGGACAGAATGTGATTAGATGTTAACGGTCCATACTATCCAGCTCCCACCTATTATCATCTCATCCTAACATCCCATCTGTTCATTTCTCTCTGATACAGGAATCTCAGTTCTCCTTTAACACATCTGCCATTCACCTCAACTGCCCTGTGTGGTTTCAGCTCCACATTCTCACCGTATGATGTTAGAAAAAAGCAATTTGTTACATTCTGATCATCAAGGCCAATTTTCTTCAATTATACAAGTGACCTCCCTTTCCAGTCCTCAACAGATCCATTTAGAACCTGCCATGGTCATGTAGTAGCTACAGGTTTGCTGCCAACAGATTCCTGTGTTTTATTAATTCTTTCATTGGGCCTTGTCGCTGCTTGTGTTTACATGTTGACAGATCATGGCAATTAATCACTAACTTGGTCAAAAGTTGCTTTGAGGAGGCAGTACCTGATCTTCAGACGCCACGTAGTTTGTAAAGGTTGAGAAACTCCAGAACGTGTCTAAAGATTGGTTGGATAAAAACTGAAGTGATTATTTGTCTTATTTCCTCAGCTAGGCACAACATCCAAGGTTAGGGCCCTTAACTATCAAAGATATCCACCCTGACTGACCACCCAAACATCGCGTTATTTTTCATTAGTGTGACTTTGTATTCTTATGGAAGTAGTTTTTGGACTCAACTCAGAGTTTATTAGAAAACTGAAATATATTAACTAATATACATCAAAGAAAACTGCTAAAACACCACTTCCTCAGGGAAACATAACAATTCATCAATATTATGTGCTAAACGTTTCCATGTCCCCTCTACCCTGTACAATGAAATTAAACAATGAGCAATATAATTGTGGTTTATTCATAGAACAATAGAATCATAGGATATCTACAGCGCAAATAAGGGCCATTCAGACAATCTGAAGGGCATTCCACTCAAAGCCAAACTCAATTGCCCCCCACCCTATCCCTGTAACCCTGCATTTCCCATGGCTAATCCACCTGGTCTGAATACCCATGGACACTATGGGGCAATTTAACATGACCAATCCACCTGACTTGCACTTCTTTAGACTAATGGGGGAAACAGGAGCACCCAGACGAAACCCACACAGACACAGGGAGAAACTCCATACAGACAGTCGCTTGAGGGTAGAATACAACCTCAGTCCCTGGTGCTATGAAATTAGCAGTGCCAATCACTATGCCACCCAATTGTTATTTATAATTCATCTAGAGATGATATCAGAACTTCTAGAAAACAATTATTACAAGTCATGCCTATTATCCTTGCTTCTGCCCAAGATGATGTAACCTTTATCAGTCTGCTAACAAATGCTTGGTTGCATTCTCCAATCACCATGCTGACACATTCACTCCAGTTTCTCCAGACTCTGCTTCTTAGAGACCTCGGAGGTCTGTGCAGTGCCTGCAGAAATTAGAGGTAATGCAACTTACCACAATGAGGTCAATTAAAAATGAACCATTTCCTCCAACTAACCATCTGCAAGATTCACTGCAGCACCTTGCCAAGACTCTTAACAGCACTTTCCAAACCTGTGACCTCTACTGCTCAGGGAACAAGGGCAGTAGGCACACCTCCAATGTCCTCTACAAGCACTGACCATCCTTATATTGCTGTCCCTTCTCAGCTACTGGGTCAAGCATGCAGACTGCAACAGATCAAGATGACTGCTCACCATCATTTTTGAAGATGAGTTAGGAATAGGCAATAAATGCTGGCCCAGCCAGTGAAACCCACTTCCCAGCAAACAACAAAGAATCTGACCGAGCTATTGAGCAAGAAAGACAAGAATGACACTACGTAAATGTGGCCATATCAGCTGCATGAGCCCATTAGTGGCTGAAGCCTGTGTCCAGGAGCAGAACACTGCCATACCTACCACTGCCATGTTCCTGAAACATTTTGCCAAATGGGTTTCCAAGACAGAGAACAGTTGCCTTCTTTATATCTTTTGTTAGCGTATTTGGAAATGTTTTCAAAAAACCTTTTTGCCAAGTTTATAACATGAAAATAGATCAAGACTTGGCATTATATATTAGAATAGTGTTTCTGACAATTAACGAGGAGAAGGGCCCCTCAACTACATTTATCCACCAAAATGGAGAGAAACCAATAGTTGTTTTCATCACACCTTACTGGTTCCTAAAGAACTTTGACATTAACTGATTAACTATTATATTTAAGGGTATGCTTTCATTTCTTACTTGGTGGTCTAATATGAGAAATACGTAAAAGAAAACACTTATTCAAAGAGTTGATAGAATTCAAGGTGGAACAATCAAATGGGTCAAGATATAGTATGGAGGAAGGTTTATGTGGTCAGATGTGGAAAGAAAGATACCAGAGTTCTAAACATTTTTTAAAAAGTTTTTGTAGCAAGAATTAGATCAAAAGATGAAAATTGGCAAATATTACACTCCTAATCAGGAAAGGGGAGAGAGATCAACCAAGACACCACACGCCACTTAATCCTGTCACAGATGTGGGTACATTTCTGGAGTCTGTAATAAAAAGTAAATTGGCGAACATTTATGAGGTGCCTGTACTGATTAAGAGCATAAAATGTAGCATTATTAAAAAAAAACAGGTTGGGCTTAGTTAACTTGATTGATTTCTTTGAAAAAGCCACAGAGTCTATATAACTGACTGCTGTTCAGGTGGTGAAACAATATAAGCCCTGGGATATTTGCATGGCATCCACCTAAATCTTCCCCAACTCTCTCTGCCCTTCCAAATAATTTGGAGAGAGACACAAGAAGAGGAATGCTGAAGTTTGCTGATGATCCCAATTTTGAAGATGCAGTAAACTGCGAGATGGAAGACAGTCATAAACAGATGAATAGGAATGGGCTGATTGACTCTATGATTACAAATGCAACCAGAGAAATGTACAGCATGAAAACAGACCCTTCCGTCCAACTTGTCCATGCCGATCAGATATCCTAACCTAATCTCGTCCCATTTGCCAGCACTTGGCCCATCTCCCTCCAAACCCTTCCTATTCATATACCCATCCAGATGCCTTTTAAACGGTGCAATTGTACCAGCCTCCACCACTTCCTCTGGCAGCTCATCCCATACAAGCACCACCCACTGTGTGAAAAGTTACCCCTTAGGTCCCTTTTATATCTTTCCCCTCTCACCCGAAACCTATGTCCTCTCGTTCTGGACTTCCCCCGGGCCAGGGAAAAGACCTTGTCTATTTCTCCTATCCATGCCTCTCATGATTTTATAAACCTCTAAAGGTCACTCCTCTGCCTCCAATGCTCCAGGGAAAACAGCCCCAGCCTATTCAGCCTCTCCCTATAGTTCAAATCCTCCAACCCTGGCAAGATCCTTATAAATCTTTTCTGAACCCTTTCAAGTCTCAAAACATTCTTCTGATAGGAAGGAGACCAGAATTACACACTACTCCAAAGGTGGCCTAACCAATGTCCCGTACAGCCGCAACACGACCTCCCAATTCTTGTGACCAATAAAGGACCTGTGCAGAGAAATGTATTTTTTTCATGAATATAATATAGTACAATTCAGAGTGAATGCAGAGTAAGGACAGACTATATTGTGTTTTAAAAGCTAACCGAATTGACCGCATAAGCAAAAAGCCTCATGTTTAACAGTAAAGATTAAAACATATTCATTGGCAGCACAAGAGTCTGTATTTAGGGAATAATGTCTACTCTGGCTTTTCCTGCTTCAAAGTTATCTGTATATGGCCCAATACACAATCAGTGAAATGTACGTAACAATGCTGATTGTGGAATCATGTGGTGCAGCTCCAAACATTACAGGGGACCATACTGTCTTGAATGGACCAGTTTTTGCTTAATACTGCCTCACCCAAACAGACGTCTTAACCCATCCAACTCCATACCAGATCTCATTCACTTAAACCTCCGACGCAAACTGAATTCTGCTCCAAGTCAAAGGGAAAACAAAACAAGTACATGTGCAAGAAATAGTCAAAACTCATATGACACCAGGTTACAGTCCAACAAATGCATTTGAAATCACAAGCTTCGGGACCGTTGCTCTGTCAGCACCCACACCTCCATATCATGAGTAGGACTCTAACCTCATACCTTTAATTGTCTGAACTGAGATGTCACTTCTTTTTATAAAATTTTAAGTTATCTCAGGAATGTAACTTAAAGAAATTCTGAGATTTACATATCAATGAATCCAAATCTGCAACCCATTTCAGACGTTGAAAGACTTCATAGCAATCTAGATTTGTTCAATATATTGTATCGGTTATATGATGCTATGATCTTTTGCTCTAAATTCTGTGTCTTATGATCCTATCCCACTAGCTACCTGACGAAGGAGCAATGCTCCGAAAGCTTGTACTTCCAAATAAACCTGTTGGATGATAACTCGGTGTTGTGTGATTTTTAAATGAGTAGGAAAGGAATAGCTAGCTATGTCAAAGGAATAAGAAGTGGACAGTGCAGAAGGAGACTTGCATCAAGCATGAACACTGGCCAAAGGCTGAATGGCAGCTCCTTTTGTTGTAAATTGCGATACAATATAGTTTGTTTCCATGTCCTTGAGTTTAGGCTTCTGCATAGCAACCCGATACTTCACAAAATGGAATCTGAACCAACTAAGTTTAGCATAGATTGAACTTGCAGCTTTGTTTGAATTCCCTGCCATCTCCCCCAACCCCAAGTGTAACGGATTTTTCTCGGTACTAACTTGTATCCTTAATTATCAGGCAAATCTCTTGCAGGGTCAAGCCAGGTGGTAATAGCAACCACTAGCACTGGAGGACGCCTCATGTTACATTGCTATGTCTGACAGAAATGTAATTGGTACAAAATAAGCAGCCAGAGCAGACAGACAGCTGCTCTGTTAGAGAAAATCACCCACCAAATACTGGTACAAATGGAGCTTTGGGGAGATGGGGCTGTGTCTATTGTCAGAGTGTTTGAGCTTGAAAGGGGAGTGGAGAGGGTTAGGGGAAGGGAAGAACGAAGTATGGGTGAGGGGCGGTGGGGAGGGTGTGGGTGGAGTGTGGGTACTTATGATGAATGAGATGAATTTCTGGACTGGTCAGAATGGGATCTTAAGCAGTCAAGAGTGTGGTGCTGGAAAAGCACAGCAGGCCAGGCAGCATCCAAGGAGCAGGAGAACCAAATCAATGTTTCAGGCAAAAGCTCTTCATCAGGAAGGGCTGATGAAGGGCATTTGCCTGAAATGTCAATTCTCCTGTCCCTTGGATGCTGCCTGACCTGCTGTGCTTTTCCAGCACCACACTCTCGCAGTCCTCACTTTCGCCTGGGATCTTAGGCACACCACTCCAGTGAGATCATTGCGACAGCCCCTTAACTACCTGTAGTGGATGGTGTCCAGAGTTCAAGATTTTAAACTGTGGGCTTCTCTCTCCAAGTTTTGGTTGAACTCGAACATTTCACAGTGCCGAATGCATTAAAGGGAAGGTTCGGGACTCCCCAGTCTCAGCTTTGCCTCCTCCACGATAACGAGGAGCGAAATACAAGTAAAAGCCCAGGGGGAGGCCATATGGTTATGGGGAAAGAGACTGAGTAAAGCTAAAGGGCTGCAATCTCTTTAAAAATGACAAACTTTTGTTCATGATCCTGTCTAGAGTGCTGTTGTCATCCCTTTGGTTAAATGTTTTGGCCAAGACCAAAATATTGAGGTCTGCAATCCCCATCTCATCTACAAGAATTTCCAATGGCCCCCTCAAAGATGCACTGAATAACCACTGCACCATTGGAAGCTCAACTTTTAATTCCTTAGGTACTAAGAACTGGAATCTTATCTTTACAGCTCTTTACCTGCCTTTCCTCCTGAGATCCATTCTTTTAGAAACTGCATCTTTTGACCATTTGCCGTAATATTTCCTGATGAAGTTCATGTCAACGTTTTTCCTATAACTCTCCAGTTCTGAAGAAGATTCATATCCAACTCAAAACATTAACTGTTTTTCTCTCCACAGAGGCTGCCAGACCTATTGAGTTTCTCCAGTATTCAGTGTTTGTTTCATATTTTAAACACCCACAGTATTTTGCCTTTATTTAGTTGCATTTGGATGTTGTATGACATTAAAGGCACTGTATAAATACTTGTTGCTGTACATAAACCACCTAGTGTGGACCATTAAGACCACGGAGCCCCTCAGATTTGCTTGCTGGACTTAGGGTGGCACAGTGGCTAGCACTGCTGCCTCACAGCTCCAGGGACCTGGGTTCGATTCCAGCCTTGGGCGACTGTGTGTGGAACTTGAACGTGCTCCCTGTGTCTCCATAAGTTTTCTCAGATGCTATGCCCCTATATGCACACTCAGCCTCCCAGTTTCATGCATCAACTGGAAAAAGCTCACTCCCTACTGTCCTAGAATCCCTACATTGCAGTGCGCATGGGGCCATTCAGCCCATCTGAAGGGCATCCCACTCAAATCCATCCCCCCTCCTCCTTACTAATCTTGTAACCCCATGTTTCCTCATCTACCTAATGTGTACATGCCTGGTCACTAAGGGGCAGTTTCCCCATGGCTAATCCACCTAATCTGTACAATTTTGAAATGTGGGAGGAAACTGGAGCACCTGAGAAAACCTATGCAGACACAGGGAGAATGTTCAAACTCCATACAGACTTTCGTCCAAGGCTGGAATCGAACCCAGGTCCCTGGCACTGTGAGGCAGCAGTGCTAACTACTGAGCCACTATGTCATCCCAATTCAAAACACCAGCTCTATTCCTCTCTCTACATTTACTGAGTTTCTTCAGAACTGCAGTCTAATTGTAGATCCTGAGCAACTGCAGTACTTTGATTTGATTTTTTAAAAACTGTCAAACTGTCTTATGCAGAAAAAATCAAATTAGTTTGGTGGTGCTTCAATACATTCAACCCTGACCTTAAATTTACCTGGACCATCTCTGACACCTCCCTCCCCTTCCTGGACCTCTCCATCTCCATTAATGACAACCGACTTGATACCGACATTTTTTTACAAACTCACTGATTCCCACAGTTACCTGGATTACACCTCTTCCCACCGTACCTCCTGCAAAAATGCCATCCCGTATTCCCAATTCCTCCGCCTCCGCCGTATCTGCTCCCAGGAGGACCAGTTCCACCACAGAACACACCAGATGGCCTCCTTCTTTAGAGACTGCAATTTCCTTCCCACATAGTTAAAGATGCCCTCCAACGCATCTCGTCCACATCCCGCACCTCCGCCCTCAGACCCCACCCCTCCAACCGTAACAAGGACAGAACGCCCCTGGTGCTCACCTTCCACCCTACCAACCTTCGCATAAACCAAATCATCCGCTGATATTTCTGCCACCTCCAAACAGACCCCACCACCAGGAATATATTTCCCTCCCCACCCCTTTCTGCCTTCAGCAAAGACCGTTCCCTCCATGACTACCTGGTCAGGTCTGCCCCCCTACAACCCACCCTCCTGTCTTGGCACCTTCCCCTGCCACCGCAGGAATTGCAAAACCTGCGCCCACACCTCCTCCCTCACCTCCATCCAAGGCCCTAAAGGAGCCTTCCACATCCATCAAAGTTTTACCTGCACATCCACCAATATCATTTATTGTATCTGTTGCTCCTGATGCGGTCTCTTCTACATTGGGGAGACTGGACACCTCCTAGCAGAGCGCTTTAGGGAACATCCCTGGGACACCCGCACCAATCAACCACACCGCCGTGTGGCCCAACATTTCAACTCCCCCTCCCACTCTGCCGAGGATATGGAGGTCCTGGGCCTCCTTCACCGCCGCTCCCTCACTGCCTGACGCCTGGAGGAAGAACGCCTCATCTTCCGCCGCGGAACACTTCAACCCCAGGGCATCAATGTGGACTTCAACAGTTTTCTCATTTTGCCTTCCCCCACCTCACCCCAGCTCCAAACTTCCAGCTCAGCACTGTCCCCATGACTTGTCTTACCTGCCTATCTTCCTTTCAACCTATCCACTCCACCCTCCTCCCTGACCTATCACCTTCATACCCCACTCACCTATTCTACTCTATGCTACTTTCTCCCCACCCCCACCCTCCTCTCACTTATCTCTCCACCCTTCAGGCACTCTGCCTGTATTCCTGAGGAAGGGCTTTTGCCTGAAACATCGATTTTACTGCTCCTTGGATGCTGCCTGAACTGCTGTGCTTTTCCAGCACCACTCTAATCTAAACTATAACAATACCTGCATAGTGACAATGTCCACCCAATGTAATCATCAAAAATAACGCAAGGGTAGTTTGCAAAATCAATAGGTACCATTTATTGAAAGTGGATATCTAATCCCTGTGGAAAAAAGGCTAGCGTCTCAGATTCCTTGACAGGACCAGGCAGGAGGTATAGGGCTCTGCTTCAAGGGAGGTGAGACAGTTCTGATTGCTCTTCTACTGCCAAATAAATACTGACTGACTCATAGAATGGTTATGGTGCAGAAGGAGGGCATTTGGCCCATCATGTCTGCTCCAGCTCTCTGTAAGAGCTACTCAGCTTTCTCCTGTCCCACAAACATCTCAATCCCCTCTTGATCAAACCTGCCTCCACCACACTCTCAGCGGTGCACTCCACACCCCGTGAAAAAGTTTTGCCTCCTGCAGCCATTGCTGGTTTTGCCAGTCACCTTAAATCTACACCCTCCAGTTCTTGACCCTCCCCCCAGAGGGAACAGTTTCTACCTTTCCAATCTATCCATACACCTCATGATCTTAATCACCTCTACGGAGCTGCATTAGTGTGATACCATATGCCAAGTTGCCATGTTCTGTGAACTTTGACAGTGCATGTAAACACAGAAAGGATAGGGAAAAAAAACAAAATTCCTGCAAAGGAATTATTGGAGGCTTGACTTCTCCTTGTGTTTAGGTCTGGAGACAGCACCATAGGAATGTCTCTGTGTCTGTTCTCCTTTGACTGACAACACAATCTTCTTTTCCCTTCCCCCACCCTAAGAAAATGACCTCAACTAATTAAATCACAGTTTAATATGTAATCTCCAGAATTTTAGGCAAAAATCACATTTCCCCTGTATATACTACAGCAGATTATTCCTCAAAACAATGCTGAAGTCTGATTTCCCAGTGGTGAAACATATTATTTGATGCAGCTTAATGGAATTTGTCTTGATCAGTTCCAAAATGAGCCCTGAAAATACCACAAAGTCGAGCTATTTTTTTTAAAAAGAAACACCAGTGCTGCTTCATTTTGGACAAACTGGTGAAAAACTACAACTTCTTTAAAGAACACACATGAAGCTGAGGGTTGACTCACTATCAGTTCTGGACCACTAACGTCCCACAAACAGCAAATGGATGAATCACTGGTTATTCTATGTTGATTGGGGCTAGTTCTGAGAGAAATGTTGCAGTGGGGAGTGCGAGAGTTTTGTGCTGGTGCAATTGGAACTTTACTGACTACACAAAGGAGCAAAGTATACCAACAGTCTTGGCTTAAAATCTCACAAAGCACAGCAAGTTATTTCAATACTTTCACTGGCAGGGAAACCAAGCTGGAAGCCTCGATAGAAAAGTGCAGTCATCATTAAATAAAGGGTTAAAGTCCGCTTCAGAGCCTTTTGATCAATGTGCCTTTAATAAAGTCTTTGCTTATTATGCTTGGCAGATAGAAGAGCCATTTCATATCAGTAAGCACAACATTAATTCCATGATTTCAATCAGCTTCTGGCTCAAGTCTTGACTGGAATTTCATTGGGGTTACAGTGAAACTTGCCTCACACGATGAAACACAGATGCTGCAAGTATGGGAAGTGATTTTTTTTTTTGCAAGTTAGGGTCATGTGTGCGCAGCTCGAAACAAACCAGAATATTTTGAATTAACTCCCAGCCTCTGAGATCTGTGGGCTATTACAAAATGTGACGATTGCCAACCAAATGTGAATGAAATACTATCTGGCAGATCAGGAGTACCACACTATTATGGTCTGCATTCCCTCTTCCGCTTCAAGGCAAATATCACAACACATTTCTTGCTAACTGAATTGAATGGAATGGAAAGAAATGTACAGCAAGACACATCCGATGCCTACAACTTGTGAGCAATGCAACACAAAGCATAGTGAGCTTCTGGTCTGTTGTGCCTGCCCCTTGTATGACCATGTTTGTATCTCTTTTGCATGGTGCCAACTCTTTGTTACTTTATGTACCAGGTTTTGCCAGATCTGGTGATACTTCATTTTCTTGTGTTGTTATTTTACCCCCACAAAGGGCAAATCCCATTCCATCCCATTGGATTGTAGTTCTGACAGTCTACGTTTAGATTAGATTAGATTAGATTACTTACAGTGTGGAAACAGGCCCTTCGGGGGTCTCCGGCGCTGTGAGGCAGCAGTGCTAACCACTGTGCCACCGTGCCGCCCGTACGTTGTGATGGTGACAGTGCTACCACACTCCCTCAGTAGTTCACGGATAGTGGAGCACTCTGTGGAGGTCATGAAAAGCACTATCTAAATGCAAGACTTTCTTTTTATCACAGGAAGATAAGGTTGATGGGAATTTGGGTGGAAAGCTGGGCACAAAGGCCAAGTCTTCATTTAAGTCTTATTGCTGAACAGAGTCACTTTTCCTGTGATTATAAACCCCATGAGAAATAGAAACAGTGTTTCCCGGTGGGAGATATCAATTGACCGTGATGGCCAACAATAATGTTATAAATAATAATCACCATTTTGTTTTTCCTTCCTTCTCAATCAGAACATAAGGAACAGGAGTGGGAACTGCTTTAAGATAGTGGAATCACTTTTTTTAAAATTCATTCACGGATATGGATATCACTGGCCAGTTTACTAGTTAGTTGCTAATTTTGCCAGGAGGACAGTTGCAAGTCAAAGACATTGCTATGTATCTGGAGTCACATGTAGGCCAGACGGGGTAAGACATTAATGAATCAGATGGGATTTTCCGACCATCGACATTGGTTTGCTGGTCATCATTAGACTCTTCATCCCAGATTTTTACTGAATTCAAATTCCACCAAGTGCCATGGTGGGATTTGAATCCGGATCCCCAGAACATTATCTGTGTCTCTGAATTAATAGTTTATAGTGATAATACCACTAGGTCACCACATCCCCCTCTGCCATTCAATAAGGCCATGGCTGATCTTTAACCAAAACTCCACCATCTTGGACTCTCCTCATATTCTCAAATTGTTTAGTATTCAAAAAAAAAGCCCATTATTAGATTAGTTACAGTGTGGAAACAGGCCCTTCGGCTCAACAAGTCCACACCGACCCGCCGAAGCGCAAACCACCCAGACGCATTCCCCTATATTTACCCCTTCACCTAACACTACAGACAATTTAGCTCGGTCAATTCACTTAACCTGCACATTTTTGGACTGTGAGAGGAAACCGGAGCACCCGGAGGAAACCCACGCAGACACGGGGTGAATGTGCAAACTCCACACAGTCAGTCGCCTGAGGCAGGAATTGAACCCAGGTCTCTGACGCTGTGAGGCAGCAGTGCTAACCACTGTGCCACCGTGCCACCCAATTAACTTCAGTTTTGAATACTCATTGATTAAGCATCCATATTCCTAAGTTTCATAGCCATTTTGAGTAAAGCATTTACCTTTACTTCAGTTAAAAACAGCTGGTCCCAGATGCTGATGCTATCGGGACACCAATTCCAGAATCTCTACTCATGGAGAATAGCCTCACATATATCTACCATATCAAGCATTAAGAATTTTATGTATGTCAAACTCTTAAACTCAAGTGAGCATATGGGCATTCTACATGATTTCTCCATGATCTAGGAATCAATCTAATGAATGGTCATTGTGCCGTTTCTTAGGCACCTTCCTTTAGCTAAGGAGACTAAAGCGGTAGACTGAAGACTAAAGATTGACTCACTGAACCTCTATATCTCATGGTCCTTACTCAGGTCATCCATTCTTTTCTGTAACTGCATATTAGCAGAGTTTATGGGCGGCACGGTGGCACAGTGGTTAGCACTGCTGCCTCACAGCGCCAGGCTGTCTATGTGGAGTTTGCACATTCTCCCTGAGTCTGCCTGGGTTTCCTCCGGGTGCTCTGGTTTCCTCCCACAGACCAAAGATGTGCAGGTTAGGTGAATTGGCCATGCTAAATTGCCCATCGTGTTAGGTGAAGGGTAAATGTAGTGGAATGGGTCTGGGTGGGTTGCTCTTCGGAGGGTCGGTGTGGACTTGTTGGGCCAAGGGCCTGTTTCCACACTAAGTAAGTAATCTAATCATTCAGCAAAAGCAGATAGTTGGTCTGGATTATAGTGAGACACTAACTCTCTCTAGAGTTATGATTGCTGAAGTCCGTGATTATCTTGAATAATGGAAGGAACCTGACACAAATCAACCTTGATTTAAATCAGCGATGGCACGTTTACAGAGAATTCATCCCCATAAGAAAATTCTTTGGACACAGAAGTAGAACAAAGATCCCAGAATGCTCCCTACAGACTCCAAAATAAGCATAACATAATTCTCTGGAATAATGCACAAGACACATGTCACACAATTCATGCCTAACATACTAGTCATTTCCTGTTTCCACAACTCAAAGAGAAAAGAAACAGCAGTATCTTGGGTGCTAGCATAACCACAGCACAGCAGCATCATGTAGCAACAGTTCTTTGATCAAGCACTATGCCACTGCTCTGCAGTGTGCAATCCCTTCACCACTGGGGCACTGTGCACCATCAACAGCATGGATTCACAAACCACGGGTCTCCCATTGAAATTTAAGAATCTTAATCCAACAGGGGAGTTAATCTATCCCTGCATTACAAATATTTAATGATCTTTCCTGTTTGCATGCATATAACATGTATGCATTTATAGAAAAGATCTGGTTTAGCTCCATATTTGAGAACCCTATCAGCTCAGTATTCAGTATCCAAAATCTAATTAGGCAGTGTGTATCATCTTTATTAAGCATGTCAGATCACAGATCCTTGTACATTGCTTGACTGCTTTAGCTTGTAATGTAAAGCTAGGAAGTCACATGATAGACTCAAAATTCTAGTGAGACACCAGACATGCTGCTCCTTGCTATTACAACCTGGATAATCCAAAGTCTGCAAACTTATAAGATGTTTTGAGTCACGTAAATAAACTGCTTGAAATTTGAATCATCTCTGCATTACTCTAAATAAGATATACAGCAACTTAATGTAGGAGGTCTAATTTGGAATCAGATCAACATGCTTGTTAAATGAGTGTAAAATAAAATTACTTCCTTCCATTTTTAAGTGCACTTAATTATCTATCAAGAGTAAATAGGCTGAGGAGAGGCTTATGTCAGATGTCATGCAGAAAGCTAATTTCTGGTACTGATGCATTACCCTGATAATAGCAGGTCCCAGGATTGTGATATTGACAGTGTCTGGATATTAGATAAATCAATTATTGAGGCTTAGTATTTACCAATGGAAAATTGGGGGCAAAGATCATGCAAAAGTGCTGCTGTGTACACAGATTGCAATGCACTCCCAACATTCAAAAGCAACAGGGTTGTCAGTAAAATGTTGGTGTAGCTTGTTTCAAATTGTAAGACATTCTCTCCTCCTGGCGTGGCATCTCATTCAAGAGAGCAAATCTTTGAACTGGACACGGTGATTAACTTGCTCAATGCAGGAGCACATTTTACTTTCCTGCTATTTGGAACCCCATGCTCTTCAAGCAGTTCCCCAACAGTCTCTCCCAGTTGTCGAGACTGGAAGCAATGCCTCATCATCCTTGGATTTGTACAAGGAACACATGAAACAATTGCAACATTGACTTTAGTTAGCAAATTGCGATGCCACATCAAAGGACCACAAGGACTTTATCGTCAAGAGTCATACTATAGGACTTGGTCACATCTAGCCTCCTAAAATAACCACGGTCAGTTTTCAACAGAAATTGCCCTTATTATCACCTGCACTAAGTAAATGGTATATGAACAGAGCTGTTAAAATGAACTCTTGCATTTTTTTTGCAATGTAACTTGGACTGCGGTCTAATTTTTAATAAACTTTTAATTTATCTGTTAAAATAATGGGTCCAATTTTCCCTTTTTATTGGAAGGGCCAGTTTTCCAATTCCCAAATCAAGGCATAGAAGTTGAGAAGAGACAATATAGAAAAGAAAAAAAGTGTAATAATTTGTTTTGTGAATTATCAAGATTTTATCATCACTGTAGGCTTTTCACAGCTTGTTCTCTCAACAGTAAAATCCTACAGATACTGTAAATAGGAAATAGAAGCAGAAAAATACATGTCAGAGAAACTCAGCTGGTAAGGCAGTACCTTTTAGATTAGATTAGATTACGTACAGTGTGGAAACAAGCCCTTTGGCCCAACAAGTCCACACCGACCCTCCGAAGAGCAACCCACCCAGATCCATTCCCCTACATTTACCCCTGCCCCTAACACTACGGGCAATTTAGCATGGCCAATTCACCTCACTTGGACATTTTTGGTCTGTCGGAGGAAACTGGAGCACCCGGAGGAAACCCACGCAGACACGTGGAGAATGTGCAAACTCCACACAGACTGTTGCCTGAGGCAGGAATTGAACTTGGGTCTCTGGCGCTGTGAGGCAGCAGTGCTAACCACTGTGCCACCATGCCGCCGTACCTATGGAGAGAGAAGCTAATTCTCTCTCGGGCTTCTTTCTTCAATGATCCAGGCAATCTCCCATTCTTTAGCTGCTTTGGGTTCATCCTTTTCTTTGTCCTGCTCTTGATCATTTTCCTCTGCCCATCCTTTCAATAAGCCATCCCCTCTCTGTACATGCCCAATCCAGTTTGTTTGCCTTCTTTTCGTGGTAATCGAGCTAATTCTTTCTTGTGCAGTTGCTAATGTCTCCTCTCCACTTTTGTCTAGGTGTTCGCTGTCTCCATTCATCTCCGATCCCACATTTCAAAGCTCCCCAGAAGTCTGACCTCTTCATTCCTCAAGTTCTAAGTTTCTGCATGGCAAATTCACATCAAACATTTCTTCAGTCCTCCATCCAACTGTTGGTAAATAAGTGTAGATATTCACCGGCTGCTCTGAGATAGAAGACAACTGTTTTATAAAGTACAGGGACCTATTTAAATCAGGTTTTATTATCTCTAGGAAATTACAGTTAATCCTTGCTTTGAACAAAAGCACAACAGCAGAGTTTGTTGCTTTTCCAAAGGAAAAATGATCCAACGTTAAAAGCACAGCATTTTGCTTTGAACCATCAATGGGATAACTAAAGTTCCACAATTTGTTGAGTTAAACTTCTATTTTTTTCTGAAGCATGTTCAATTCTGTCTGGGGTTAAATCAGGTGTTTAAATCATGCCACTTCCCCACTTTGTGGCCTCCAATCAGCCCTTTCTTCAATGCAGTCATCAAAGTCACAAATGCATCGAACTGGGAGGTCAAGCCTGCATCCGAACAAGTGCATTGGTCTCAAATCCTCCTTTTTCACTCCAACTTTACACATGAGCTTGATTGCATCCAGACAGTCAGTCAACACATCAAGACACACAAACCATGTAGCATGCTTTACTCAATGCATGACATCCTTCTGGAATTACTGCTAAATGTTCAGTTGTTCACCAAGAGGAGATTTTAGCAGATTTTGGCATGCACAAACTGGCACACACAGAAATGTATACAATAGTAATGGGTCCATGTGAAGATCACATAACTTTTAAATGCCCTACACATCCACAATGGTAAAACACTATTTTTATTTCCCATGCTACATATGAGAGTCCAACATATTGTTGTCATACGTATTTAAGTACAGTGGAAAGTTTTGCTTTGCATGCAATACAGCAGATTATACCAAACAAACGACATAAAGATCATAAGAGCAAGGAACACAAAGTTAGAGCTGCAAAGAACGTGCACAAACAAAGATCAACATTAGATATGAAGTTTGAGAGGTGCATTCAGCAGGCTAATAACAGGAGGGAAGAAACGGTTCTTCAACCTGTTGGTACGTGTTTAAGCTTTTGCGTCTTCTGCCTGATGGAACAGGTGGGAGGGGTCTTTGATGATGCTGGCTGCCTTTCCACAGCAACAAGAAGTGTAGATAGAGTCAATGGATTGGCTGGTGTGATGGTCTGAGCCGTGTTCACAACTCTCTGTAGTTTCTTATGGTCCAGGGCAGCACAATTGCCCTACCAAGCTGCGATGCACCCAGGTAGAAGCTTTCTATGGTGCGTCTGTAAAAGTTGGTTGGACCAGGATAATCTTCCGAAGCAAAAATCTTCTGAATCATGGTGAACAGTGTCTATTCCTACTGCTCCTATAAGTAGGAACTTCAGTTAAGCTGGAAAAATTGTTTTGAAATTGTTGCATTAGGTGCCACTGGAAGCAAGACACATCACAGCATTTCCCTTTATGTTTTTAACTTAAAGCAAATAATGTTTAAAAACTAAACCTTTAATTGACTGAGGAGCCAGAGACCGGATAAGGATTTTTTTTTGTGCTGCCCATCGTGATCCACACTATCGGAACTGGCAGTAACTTTCAAAGGGATATTAAATAAATATTTGAAGGCAAGAAAATTGAAGAACAGGGAGAATTGGATTTCTCTTTGAAAGAGACAGTAGACGCAAAAAGGGGTGCAAAACCTCAACCTCAGATTCCATTCTTGCTTCAGATAAAATGTTTACATGCACAGGAGAAAACCAATTAACCAGAGACATTTACAGCAAAGGAGGAGACCATTCGGCCTGTCATAACAATGCAGACTCTTTGGCACAGCAATCTAACTGGAAGTAGTCAGGCAAAGGCAGCAAGTAATTAGGAAGGCAAATGATACGATCGCCTTCGTTGCAAGGTGATTTGTGTTCAGAAGTAGCAACGTTACACTGCAGCTATGCAGGGCCCTGGTGAGATCACATCTGGCGTACTATGTGTAGTTTGATCTCCCTCCTTAAAGATATATTTGCACAGTGGGAGGGCAGCAACAATTCACTGGGGATAGCAGGAATTTATAAAGAGACATTGATTTGACTGATCCTGAAGACTAACTGAAATGTTTGCCATTTTAACTGCGCTGGATAGACTCAATGTTGCTCACCATAGTCCTACCAGACCAAAGGGCTGCTCTCTGTTAGAGAGAGGCAATGGTGGTGGTTTAACCTGAGGGCTACCATGCCTCAAGTGAGAAGAGAGGTTGAGAAGGAGAGTCTATCATGGCAACCTCAGCCAGTGATAGGAATTGACCCCATGCTGTTGGTGTCACACTGCTTTGCAAACCAACCATTCAGCCAACTGAGCTAAACCAATGGACTCAATACAGGGAGGAACAAGGGATCACAGTCTCAGGACACTGGGTAGGCTATTTAGGACTGAGATGAGGAAAACCCTTGTTCCTCAGAGAATGGTCAATCTGTGGAAATGATTACCACTGAAGGCTGTGGGAGCTGGGTCAATGAGTATATTCAAGAGAGAGGTCAATACATTTTCGATATTACAGGCAGTGGAGAGAAAGCAGGAAACTGGAATTGAGATAGTGGATCTGCCATAACTACACTGAATGGTGGACCACATATTCGAAGGGCTGAATGGCCTATGGTTTCTAAGTTCGAATTAACCATTCAACATTCTCTCTCTCTACAGACAGGTATTTTCCCAATGCCTGAAAAATGTAACAGCCTCTATCACCAATTATTATTCACTCATGAATGTAAGGAAATTAGAGAATCTTAAGAAGCATTTTAAGTGTTTTGAATTAATTTGCTGTTGGAGAAAGGTCTAATACACTTGTATTTATGTCACATATTGTTCTCCTTTCTATGGTATCAGGAAATTCACAACCATCATCCAAACCAGGCAAAATTGGTTTCCCATCAAACTCCAAACTAGTTTTGAATTTAGAGTGATCCTTGCCTCTGAACCTAAACGCACAATGGTTTAACCATAATTGACAGTGACTGCGTGTTTCATTACAGCCTGAGACTACTTTTGTACTTTCAAACGCAAACCATATTCAAGCTATTTTGTAATTGACATTGTAGCATCAGACTTCAGTCTCAATTCGGTGAACTTTAGTGAAATCAGCTTTTCAGCAAACTAACATCCAGTGTTATGGGGTCCATCCAATTCAAATTAGGATCAGAAGCCCACACTAGGTGGGGAACAGTCAGTCTTCTGTGATTTGTGCCAAATAGGCCCATTTTTACCCTAAGGGCTGCTCTTAATCCAATTAACGACAGTGGAGGTTGAGGGGCAATAAGGGGGACCTGGCTAACTCAGAAGTGGCTCGGTGAGGCCTTTCATGGTGTACAGGAACATGGGAAACAGGAGCAGGAATTGGCCATTCAGCCCCTCGAGCCTGCTTTGCCACTTAATTAGAGCATAATCGACCTTCTGTCTCAATGCCATCTTTCCATGCCACCTTCATGCCATAGAATCCCTACAGTGCAGAAAGAGGCCATTCAGCCCATCGTGACTGCACCAACTCTTCAACAAGCATCCCACTCAGGCCCACCGCATTGAGTTTTTACATGGCTAACCCACCAGCCTGCACATGATGGGCTAATTTAACACGGCCAATCCATCTAACCTACACAACTTTGCAGCACGCAAAGGAAACCCACACAGATTTGGGGAAACTCCACACAGACACTTGCAGGAGGTTGGAATTGAACCCGGCTCCCTAGCGTTGTGAGGCAGCAGTGCTAACCACTGAACCACCCGCACCGCCCTCCCCCTTGTCATCTTTAAATGTGAGGGAATGAGAGGGAACGTGCCCAATAAAAGAATCATTCTCTCCACAACATTTTGAAATTTAATGTTGAAAATTATGGCCTCAGTGGCCAACTCCGAGAGGCAACCCCTCTATGGGGAAGCGGTGTTGCTGTAAATGTAGCTGAAGCCAGGTAGGAATGTAAGGAGGAGAAGCCCACCTGGAGCACTGGCCATGCTCATTCTACCAGGAAGCTGCCTCCACACAGCTACAACAACGTCTCCCGATGCCCCCAAGGACCTGGAACTGACTAGAAAATTCCAGGCCACCTCTGACAACAACCCCCGCCCCCCCAATAGCAGGCACGAATTCCAACATCCACCCTCTCAAAACAACTCCCCACTCCATTAGGCCCACACATTTAGTCCAAGATTTCAACCACATGCAAGACAGTTATTTTTAGAGAATCATTTTAGATTCTCATAACACAAGTTTCCATGGTCTCCCATCAGGTCTTTTTGAGTCTTACATGTTTACAAGACTTCAGTCTTCCATCAGTACTTGGAGTAAAGGCTCAAGCATTTCAGCAAATCTTTCTGTGCTCAGGTACCCAAAATATTACTTTCACGAAGTGAAAGACGTTAATGAATAATGCACTTAAATAATGCATTGTAAATCATTGTGCTCTTCCCCTATCACTTGTACTGGATCACACTTCTGCTGTATCATTATTCATAAGTATCTTTTATCAACATAATGTGAACTGGCTCCAGGCCAATTACTAATTTCCTATACAAAAGGATAATCTTCATTTTTATCTACGTTGCAGTTTGCTGATTTGACCATGCGGTTTGCAACATTCAATGCAGTGCCATAAGATTGTACTGCAATACTCCAGCATACAGGCAATCATCAGGAGAAAAAAAAACTACAGCATTTTTTGCAAAACTCCAAATTTTCTTCTATGATAAAAATAACCCAAGAGATCCGATTAACCTGGAACCGCTGACAGTGGTGGCAGGTGTGTGTTTTTAAAAAGGAGACAAACAGTGCCTGGAGCCCATTGATGAATCCATGCCTTTGAATAGGCAGTGTATCACATGTCAGACAAACAAGGTATTCATCCAGATCTGAATCTATCCAGGAGTTGGTACTGCAAGGACTGATTCGTGGAAAAGATTTATTTTCCAGGAGAAAGGGACGTAGAAATTAGAGTCCATGGCTGTTGTGGGTGCTAATGTTATTTAACACACAGCTGCACACTAAGCTCCCTCTGTTTGCTAAGATTAAATAATACCGTATTTACAATGAGCTTTTGCTACATTTAACTCGACGTTCAGTTAAGGTTGGCAAATCAATTGTTTCTAGGTTAATGTGTTATTTTTCATGTTCTTTACAGCTAAATGTATCACTGAGTCTTACAGTAAGAAATATAAAAGTGACGGTTAAAGCGAATATAGCCACTTATCATAGATGGTGGTGTTTTGTTCATGTGTATATGAAGCCTTGAAAATCCTTTCAAAACAGGTGTAGACCTATGCATTGTGTATAATAAGTGCCTGTCAATGTTGGTATTAGTAATTGCCATTTTCATTTGAAAAACATAACACCAAATTAACTTGAATTAAAATGAATTTTTTTGAATTAATTAATTCTCAGGGGATTCTTTTAACCAGAATCAAAACACTTTAAAAACCACCAAATTCATTTTCTTCAGTATCCAAAGCAAAACATTAATTGAATTTATTGTGTCGTTTAGGTTATTGTGGTATCACACAATTTTCAGTCTGCATCAGGTTCAGTGCTGGCGATTTTGTCTGATGCTGAAGCGCTGGAAACTGGTAACTTTGGTATAATGGTCTTCTGTCAGTCCAAGAGATCTTAGTCTTCTGGTGCCACAGCGGACATATTCATTCCGTAATGAAGATTCATCAACAAACAGCAGCTCTGTATTCTTTGCTGGACTCGGGGCTTGATTTAGCCAATTGAGGTGCATTGCGTTTCTTGTGATGATGCGACTATTTTGACAATTTGAGGACCCATTCTGTCACACCCTTCTCTAGATCAAGTCAGTGCCTGTTCCCTGCTCCCATGGCACATTTGATCTTGAGATGTTCTTCGGGCTGGGGTCCTTGCCCGTCCAGACTATAACATCAAATTTGCTCACCGCAGCATCTTAATGTGACAAATTAGATAACAAGTGTTGTTACGGCTGGCTTCCTCCATTTTCTTTTGCCAGAAATTCCATTTCCATTCCATTACTTGCCATGTCATAACACTGTCAGCTCTCTGTTGGCAACGCAGCCTGCACAAACCTGTACATCAGCTCATCAGGTATTTCTGATGAGGAATATTGAAGCAGATTCCAAATGTAGTTATGTAAAGGCTGTCCCCAAGTCAACAGATGTTTTTTTTTAATATAGAGTAGGGGTCTCAGCCAGTAAAAAAATATTCACCTTCTAGAAAATCAAATTATCCATACTTTACAACAAATGCCTGTATTTCAAACTCAAAGATTTATTAAATAAAAAACAAAAGAACTGCAGATGCTATAAATCAGAGACAAAAATAGAAATTGCTGGAAAAAGCTCAGCAGGTCAGGCAGCATCTGTGGAGAGAAATCAGAGTTAACTTTTCAGGTCAAGTGACCCTTCTTCAGTGTTCTGACAAAGGGTCACTTGACCCGAAACGTTAACTTTGATTTCTCTCCACGGGTGCTGCCAGGTCTGCTGAACATTTCCCGCAATGTCTATTATTGTCTCAAATATCTATTAAACTAGAACTTTTTGGTCTAGGGCTGGTTTATGAATTTAAACAACTTGTGATTCTTTGAAGTTTGGCATTCTTGCATTTGTCCTGAAGAATGCAGGTTTAAAATCTTTGACACCACGGCTCTCCTTTCAACAACAATCAGCTTTGCTTAATCACACCACAGAGTCAGTACAGGTGAATTTGTATTGTCTAAATGTCCAGTTACTTCCAGGACTTCTCCACCCCTTTATACAACTTAATCCCCCCACAGTTTCAAAAGAGATGTTGCTTCAAGGAGATTGGAGTGATATTGTGATTAATCTTTTCTGTTAGATGTAATCTTCCACACCAATCTCCAGGATGTTTTTGTTTTAATTGAAATGGATGACGACCATGGCCAATCCCACAATGCTACATTGCTTTTAAAAAAAAATCAGATTCCTTATAGATTCACAGAGTCACTCAGCTTGGAATCAAACCCTTCAATCCAACACGTGTATGCCGACCAGGTTTCCTAAACTCAATTCACCTCATTTGCCTGCGTTTGGCCCCTATCCCTCAAAACTTTTCATATAACCCTTTCCTCTTAGTGGCAGAATATGGTGGTAAACATTCTTGGAGGTTTCAACTCTTGACTTGTCATCAACACAACAACCCTCACCCCCACTGTTACCAACACGTCCATCCATATACAGCACTGCCTTCCCAAACCAATCAGAAATTGAATTGACACCACATTCTCCAATTGGATAATCCTAGACCTATAGGCTACCAGCCTCTCCACTCCCCACCTCCAATTTTTGATATAAGTAACAATAAAACTGATTAAAATTACTTTTTAAATGATAACATCTTTCTCATCTCTCCTGGACTCAATTGTCTCTGGGAGATTAATCTTTAATTTTGGGAGATTTTAAGGCAATTCCAGGCAAGTTTGACCACCCAACTGTGGTAAAGTGGCAAAGCTACAAAAGAATCTATAGGAGTGTCAATGCAGGGAGCCAGCTCCTGGATGTTGGTCTGTTAGAAGTAGCTTGTTTCTCTGTCTTCAAAGACACAAGCACAAATCTTAAAATAATAATTAAACTAACCCACAGTTAGAGTTACAAAGTCTACGTGGCAGGTTAGAATTTACTACAAAAAAATGGCTGCCTCTGAAGAATTCAGCACTTAACCTTTACTGGCTCAATTAAAAATAGAATTATTAAAATTAGCTTCTTGTATTTTACAGATTATTTTAAATGAGATTTTGAATTAATCCCATGGACTCAAAAACCAGATTTCTGTGGGCTATTGATTGATGGAGAAAGATTACTCAGGACACTGTGCTCTTCTTTAAATAGTACCATGGAGATCTTTAATTCAGAAATGTACATACTGTAACGTTTAGCTGCTGTCGTGTACCCAGTTGTTATAAAAGATCTCATTTCTTTTCCATTTCCACCCTTCAGTCATATTCACCTGCACTCCCACTTCCTTCATTACTTGGTTATATGACTGACCTCTCACCTATGACCGTGCCACTTAATATCCTCTATAACCTGCTACTGGGGAAAATAGCAGAGAACCATTTACAGTAGCGCCTCGATATACGAACAACCCCGTTCACAAACAAATCAGTTTACGAACAGGCTTGTACGTAAATTTTGCTTCAACGTACGTACGAAATTCAAGGTACGAAGGTACGAACGCAAAAAGCCCGTGTGCGACCACGTGGTTTCATTGTTCTGCTTTGCTACGTGCTTGTTGAACGCAAAAGCTCTTGGGCCCCGCGTGATCTCATTCAGTTCGTCTTTGGCGCGTGCGCTGTGAACAGCCGTCCAAGCATTCTTACGCTATCCGAGCAATGGGAAAAATTGATTCAGTTCGCGAACTTTTTGGTTCGCGAACCGGATCCCGGAACGGATTAAGTTCGTAAGTCGAGGCGCTACTGTACCTTGTTGCCCAGTGAACTATCACAGATTGGAAACATACTGTTTGAAGAATGTTCAGCCTCAGTCCACATTCTGTTATTTTGTGAAATTGCTGATGTCTTAAGTATTCAGTTTTACAAACTGTACTGTAGGTTGTGGGGAAGAGGTATTTATGCTGTTTTTTTCAAAAAAAACAGTCCAAAACCTACTTAATGCATTTTCAAATTGAGTGAACCACCCCAGTTAGCTGAGAAAAATCTTACATCTTAAAAGCTAAAAGAAACTGGAGGCTCGTTCTCGGGTACACTGGTAATTGTCAATCAACATTAAATGGCTGAACTCCAAAGAATACTTAGAGCAGAACGCTTCCCTGAAAATTTCCAACAGCTTTTAGCAAAGCAAGAAAATTATAACTGGAGAAGGCAAGTAATTCAGAACACATGCCGGCTTGTGTTCCAAACGATTTGGTGCTTTTGGAGTTCTATATAAACTGCTTCCAAGAAGTGTGAAAACAAAAGACAGCTGCAAACAGTGACGTGGCCTCTGTGAAATGTACATTTCTTTCTGCTTATACTCCATGCTTCAAAACTCTCTGCAATTAAATTAGCTGGAAAAAAGCAGCCTCCAGTTTCTGTCAGCTCAACGCAGTGTTTCTGCTGGTGCCCATAGCTGAGAGGCCTGGGAGGTGTCCACTTTGCTCCATCCCTACTTGCCCTGCACCCACTTCCTAAACATTTGTACCCCCCCCCCACACACACTAATCAGACGACACATTGCTTTGTGACATCCGGTTGGAATACTTAGGCCCAGGCAGAGGAAGATAGTCATGCATTAACAGCGATTGAAATCACCTCTTACGCTCCCAAGGACAAAACGTTCAACAAAACAGTGATTAACTGTACACTTGTGAATGGATTGGAATGTTCCTCTATGATCAAGCTCAACCAAGGAATGAAACAGGATAGTCTTTCTTGAAAATATGATTTTGTGCTTTAGATTTCCCTGGACCTCTGTTGTTACACTCCCTGGATCATCAATGTTTATCCAGCTCGTGCTCACATTCTATAATAGACGGGTTGTTGGAGCCTTACTTAATATGGGCTGAAAAGGATGAATCTCCAGACACCCTTTTCTCCTGGTTGTTCTCATGAACTGTCAGAGTCCCAAGAAAGGACAGACTTCATAATTTTACATTAGCACCCAGTATGGACTTGCACCAATTCCACTTACTACAATAAGACCAAAGTGCTGGAGATCACAGCAGGTCAGCCAGCATCCATGGAGAGAGAGCCAGCTAATGTTTCGAGTCTGGGTGGTTCTTCATCAGAGCAGATGTCTTCTAGAGTCATCCAGACTCGAAACATTAGCTTGCTCTCTCTCCATGGATGCTGGCTGACTCACTGTGATCTCCAACATTTTTTGTTTTCAGTACAGATTCCAGCATCTGCAAATGATTTGCTTCTCCAACTTATGCAGATCCTCTCCATTGTTCCTGCTTCCTTCACCTTCTCTCTCCCTCTGTACTTGCTTAAAAAGCTGTTACGTCTCCAGCATCATGCTAATTAATGGCTGAGCTAAAAGATTAACCCTTTTTCTCCCCCTCTCCGGAGATGCTGCCTGCCTCCCGTATATTCTTTTTCGCCATCTCACTATTTTGGTTATCGGGGGCTGATTTTCTCCCCCACGTTGAACGTCTGCAACAGAGGTTCTCAGTTGTGGCAAAAACTGATGGGATTTCAGGGCACATCCTAACACTTGCCACTGAACGCGACAGCTCCTGTTTCTGCAGGGGCTGGGTGTTGGGGCAGGCTGAGTTTTGCGCTTGTTGGTTTTATGGAGGTAGTTGGCCATTTGAACCACCAACTCATCCCAATGACACAGAAATGTGGCAATTCTACAGCATGGAGCCCAGAGTGTGCACATTAGACCTAACAGCAGCTCTGAATCTTGTGAATTACTGTCATAGAGTTGTACAGCACGGAAACAGACCCTTCGGTCCAACCCGTCCATGCCGACCAGATATCTCAACCCAATCTAGTCCCACCTGCCAGCACCCGGCCAATATCCCTCCAAACCTTTCCTATTCATATACCCATCCAAATGCCTTTTAAATGTTGCAATTGCACCAGCCTCCACCACTTCCTCTGGCAGCTCGTTCCATACATGTACCACCCCTTACATGAAAAAGTTGCTCCTTAGATGCCTTTTAAACCTTTCCCCTCTCATCTTAAAACAAAATTCATTTGGATAGACAGGCTACCTCTTTACAAAGGTAGGGTATCCCTATAGTTGGGCACAATTGGGGTGTCCTTGGACACTATTGGGGTGACTGGTACCCTTTCAGTTAGGGGTAGTGCTAGGTAAACAATAAGGACAGGTGTGCCAAAAGGTATCATTAGATTAGATTAGATTACTTTAGTGTGGAAACAGGCCCTTCGGCCCAACAAGTCCATACCGACCGCCGAAGCGCAACCCACCCATACCCCTACCCCTACATTTACCCCTTACCTAACACTACAGGCAATTTAGCATGGCCAATTCACCTGACCTGCACATCTTTGGACTGTGGGAGGAAACCGGAGCACCCGGAGGAAACCCACGCAGACCCAGGGAGAATGTGCAAACTCCACACAGTCAGTCGCCTGAGGCGGGAATTGAACCCGGGTCTCCGGCGCTGTGAGGCAGCAGTGCTAACCACTGTGCCACCGTGCTGCCCACTGCCACCGTGCCGCCCTGTTAAAATTCTCAAACTTGTCAAGAGGTGTCAAAACTGTCAAGAACTGTCAAAATGTGTTTTTATGGATGGAAGTGCATTTCTTCATAGAATGTAGTTTGCAACATTGAACCTTAACAAATTAAACTTTATTTTCCTTCTGGTGCATGGGTCTGGTGGATAGAAGGTAAGATGGCATGGTAAACAAAGGGGAAAGAGTGGTGGCTGGAAGGCATGAGTTGGCACAGCAATATGAAAGGATATAGGGGACAGGTAGAGGATCACAGGGCAGTATATGAGAAGCCAGGGCAGTTGGATGTAGAGGCATAGGGTGGTACAGGGACATTGAGTGGGAAGTGGAATAGGTAGAGCATGGGGACATGAGGGACCATAGAGTAAAGAACATCAGATGGCACGTTGGCATGGATAGGATCTGGACAGAGTGAAGGCATGAGCTGTGAGGGCTGGATGAATGTCTTATATTTTATCCTTCTGTTTAAATTCACAGCGCCAGTGCCCGGAAACAGTCTGTCACTCAGCTCTTACCTAGTTATTCAGCTTATTTCCAAATCAGCACCCCAGCCCCAGCCAAGCCCCTCTCCTGTGCCTCCTATCCCAGACCGAAAATAGAGAGCCTGGGAGACCATTTTGAAACACTCCAGGCTCTGTGCATCCCTGACCAAGGGGCAAAACTAGGGCCAGAGTCAATGTCAAGTCCAACGTGACTCCTCCGAGCGATGGCACAAACCTAAACTGGGAAGAGACGATATTAAAGCGATCAATGTACACACCTCTTGTGCCCTTCAGAGACCAGAGGTCGAAGGTTCACGCTCTGTTTCAGAAACCCGAGCAGATAATCTAGGCTGACAATTCAGCACTGAGCCGACGGAGTGTTGCTCCAAATCAATTAACATTCTTCTGACCAGATGTTAAACCAACTCTACCCTCTCCAGCAGATGTAAGTAATCCCACAACCATGTGGGCAGAACAGCAAGAGGATTCCCTCAAGTGTCCCAGCCAGTCCTTAAACACTCGATCAGCATTACAGATTAAACAACCCGAGGTGGCCCTGTTGTGATCCCATTGCTGTTTGTAAGCTGGCAGCCACATTTCCTACAATCACAACAGTGCTGCATTTCAAACCTATTGATACCATGAACATTAACATACTCATACAATCCGGTAACAGAGCCTTGGCTGTCCAATTGATGTGGGAAGGTGCTGTGCTTTGAGGATGGCCAGACAGTCCATTGGATGGGGCGCCTGATCCAATATCAAATATCTTCAGTGCAAGTTCTCATCTTCAGGTTGTCTTCACGTCAGCTTCTATTAAATGGTGTGTATTTTATAGCCATTCATTGAAAGATGCTGTGGTGCGTTTCACAGAATGTGGGCCTTACTGAGAGGTCCAATATATGCTTCCCATCCCAAATTGCCCTTGGCCATTTCAGAGGGCAGTTAAGAGTCAACCACATTGCTGAGAGTCTGGAATCACATGTAGGCCAGACGAGATAAGGGTGGCAGTTTCCTTCCCTAAAAGGACATTAGCACACCAGGTGGGATTTTACAACATTGTTGATAGCTTCATGGTCACCATCACTTAGACAATCTTCCAATTCTAGAAATAATTAATTGAACTTAAATTCCACTGTATGTGTTGGTAGACTTGAGCCCTTGTGCCCAAAGCTACAGTCTGTGATTCTGGGATGACTAGTTCAGTGACAGTACCACCTGACCACCTTCTCTCTCAAACTAAGCAACTTTGTTTATATCCCTAATAAACTGGTTCATAAGTCATGGCCAATCCCTTTAAATAGCAAGTATTTATTTTTTTAAAAAAAGGGAGGCTTGACTACTTGTTTGTTTATTAACTATAAACAGCTAGTGTGATGATAACTTCATTTCTCCCTGTGTCCCAATGTGCAGCTACAGTGACAATTTGCTCTCAGGTCAATGTCATTACTGTTTGAAAGTTGTCTTCCTGGAGATACAGCAAGAAACTCTCAGGAAGGTGATTCTCTGTCCCCTCCCTTCTAGCATTCTACTTTTTAAATATTTATTCATTTATGGGATGTGGGTGTCCCTGGCTGGCCCAGCATTTATTGCCCGTCCCCAGTTGCCCTTTGAGAAGTTGGGGGTGAGCTGCCTTCTTGAACTGCTGCAGTCCAACCGCTGTGGGTTGACCCACAATGCCCTTAGGGAAGGAATTCCAGGAGTTTGACCCAGCGATGCTGACTCATTCTACTCAACAATGCCAGTTCAACTCAGATTAAGAATTACCATCCTTTTAAACAGATGATGTTTGTTTTCTGAGATGAGGGTATTTGACTAATGTGGAATTATGAACAGAAAGCTGGGATATGGGTCATCTAGTCTTCCAAGTAATTGGCACTGGTTTGTTTGACCAATTAGCCTCCTTTTCAGCTGCAGGTCTCTATGATTCTATTACTTATGTTTAATAGTTTTAAAACAAAAACTTTTCAATCTAGAACCATTTGTTCTCATTTAACTTTAAACCTTCAAAAACATATTTCCTCTCAACACTTCAACCGTGTACCAGAAGTATGTAATTAAAATTACAATACCCTCACATATTCAGAAAAGATCCATCATTTTCAATTCTGTATTTATTTCAAAGCTCAAAATATGATAAAAACATTTTCTCTAAGTACTGTAGGATAGTTATATGTATTATGTTAAGACTGTGGCCCAATGATATTATCGCAGGACTATTAATCCAAAGATCCAAATAATGTTCTGAGGACTCAGGTTAAAATCCCACCATGGCAGATGGCTGAATTTGTATGCTATAAAAATCTGGAATTAAAATCTAATGCAATATGATCACCATGTAGTTAGCTGTCAATGCTTCCAGAATCAGAACCAACTCTCAAAATGGCCATCAAAAACAGAGATTGCTGAAAAAGCTCAGCAGGTCTGGCAATATCCGTGAAGAGAAATCAGAGTTAAGGTTTTGGGTCCAGTGACCCTTTCTCAGGACTCAAGAACTTCTCTTAAGTTCTGGAGTCCTGAGGAAGGGTCACTGGACCCGAAACGTTAACTCTGATATCTCTCCACAGATGCTGTCAGACCTGCTGAGCTTTTCCAGCAATTTCTGTTTTTGTTTCTGATTTACAGCATCCGCAGTTCTTTCGGTTCTCAAAATGGCGTTGTTCTTTGTTAAATAAAAGAGAGTTCTAACATCATCAGGATAACTTTTAGACTAATGTCCCTCATACTTATCATCAGCTTCTCCAGACAGTCAAGGCATTGATTGAGGTGGGGGGAGTGTTAATACATTTGCCATCGTTTCTTTCACATTGGTTCGGCAGTGGGCCATTGAAGATCCAGTGAATGGTATAGTGTAAGAGACTGTACAGTTCTCCTGGCATTTGGAAAGCATTCAGAAAAACAAAGAGCTTAAACTAATCATTGTCATGCTGGCTATTTGAGAGTTTTGCCTGTACACAAAATGGCCACCACTCTTTCCTACTTAACACCATTGAAGACACTTTAAAAGTACTTCACTGTTTTGTGAAAGACATTGAGATGCTTCTGAGATACCCGACAGACCATTAAATGCTTCTTCCGCACAGGCCAAGAGAAACCTAGCTCAAAAATTTTCTTCCTGCCCTAACTATCGACTTTCAAGATTTCTTCTTTCCCCTTAAGTTCAAGCACAAAGAAAAACTGTCTAGAGCTTTCTCTGAATTCCAAAAAAAAAACCCACCAATGTCTTGGAATGCGAAAAATGCTGAGTCTGCATTGTCGACCAGAATCCAAACACAAACTGAACCACAAAACCGGGACTGGAAAAAAAAAAGTGTATTCCAGTGTGCGAGCACCGAATATATTTTCAGTGTCTCAGAAATCCATCAAAATGAAATGAAAGCAGTGCAGATTGGTGAGAAAATAAACAGCTGGAACTGTTCAGCTGAATTGGAAGTGATGGTGCTGAGTGAGTGATCAGAATACTCCACCTACATGCCAGCAGACAGTGATTACAATTTGGACTTCATCAGTTCCAATGAAGATGAACCTGCTACTGCTTCACTGAAATAATACTTCACATTCCAAAATGCTTCTCTAAAACTGTCAATAGCTGGTTCCTACGTTCACACAGAGGAAGCATTTTGTTTTAAACAATTAGCTTAGCAAACAGGGTGCCACTATTACACAGCCACGATGATGCTAATTGGCATAAATCCCTTATTAGTTATGCAGAAAGACAGAGATGTCAGTCTTAAATGAATACAAGATGACATGGAAGATTTCGCTGCATTATCATTCCATCTTAAGGCTTGGATGTCTCAGAAGGGGAACAGTGTAACTTAAGGAACCAATAATTCAACATGGGGTGACACGGTGGCTCAGTGGTGAGCACAGCTGCCTCACAGTGCCAGGTACCCAAGTTTGATACCACCCTTGGATGACTGTCTGTGCGGGTTTCCTCTGGGTGCTTTGGTTTCCTCCCACAATCTAAAGATGTGCAGGTTAGGTGGATTAGCCATGGGAAATGTGAGGTTACAGGGATAGGGTGGGTCGAGGTGGGACGCTCTTTGGAGAGTCAGTGTGGACTCAGTGGGCTGAATGGCCTGCTTCCACACTCTAGGGATTCTATGAAATGTCAAAGATTACATGGTGCAATTGGGAAGAGGAGAAAGGAGTTCTTTTACATTGCAACTAAACATTGTTTTGCCTTAAAAATACCAGGAACAAATAGGAGAATGGTTCACTGTAGCATTTTTTGTTTTTCATTAGTGGTCACAAAATGAATCTCCAATGTTTACCTACAGAACTATAGCTACTGTTCAAGCACATTGCCTCAAGGACATTTCTTACAACACCATATCAAAAGACTCCAAACTCTACTTTCTTATGTGGGATAGAATCAGACATGCTACAAGATCTGATAATAGATACCCGAGTGGTCCACATGAAAGAATCTGCTTGTATTTATGTGCAGAATGGTCTTTCTTATCCTCAGGGCATCCTAATGAACCTCACTGCCAATTAATTCATTTTAAATACAGACAGGTTTGGTAGCTAATTTGTACACAGCAAAGTCCCAGAGACAGCAAATTATATAAACAGTCAGATAATTGATGGTTCATTCTTCATCAAAATGCCTCTCTTTGCTCTTGTTCACATTGGGCCATGGTGTTTGTCATGGCAGGTGGTGACCACTGTTTAATGATACTTCAAAAACAGAATCGGCAACAATGCAGCACTCCCTCTTTACTGCATTAAAAGAGGAAGTCATCATAGATGAAATAACCAAAGTTTTGAGGACCAATGAGGGAAGGCAGTGAACCCAGAAGCAAGAGGGCTTCCTCGAAGCTAAGGTGACATTTAGAACGGGCTGAACATTGCATACAATAATTTTGTTCCATTAAATTGAACTGCATTTATTTTAATGCAAGGGGCCTATCAGGGAAGGCTGATGAACTCAGGGCATGGTTAGGAACATGGGACTGGGATATCATAGCAATTACGGAAACATGGCTCAGGGATGGGCAGGACTGGCAGCTGAATGTTCCAGGATACAAATGCTCCAGGAAGGATAGAAAGGGAGGCCAGAGAGGAGGGGGAGTGGCATTTTTGATAAGGGATAGCATTACAGCTGTGCTGAGGGAGGATATTCCTGGAAATACATAAAGGGAAGTTATTTGGGTGGAACTAAGAAATAAGAAAGGGATGATCACCTTATTGAGTTTGTATTATAGACCCCCCAATAGTCGGAGGGAAATTGAGAAACAAGCTTGTAAGGAGATCTCAGCTATCTGTAAGAATAATAGGGTAGTTATGGTAGGGGATTTTAACTTTCCAAACATCGACTGGGACTGCCATAGTGTTAAAGGTTTAGATGGAGAGGAATTTCTTAAGTGTGTACAAGACAATTTTCTGATTCAGTATGTGGATGTACCTACTAGAGAAGGTGCAAAACTTGACCTACTCTTGGGAAATAAGGCAGGGCAGGTGACTGAGGTGTCAGTGGGGGAACACTTTGGGACTAGTGACCATAATTCTATTCGTTTTAAAATAGTGATGGAAAAGGATAAATCAGATCTAACAGTTGAAGTTCTAAACTGGAGAAAGGCCAATTTTGACGGTATGAGGCAAGAACTTTCGAAAGCTGATTGGAGGCAGATGTTCACCGATAAAGGGACGGCTGGAAAATGGTAAGCCTTCAGAAGTGAGATTACAAGAATCCAGAGAAAGTATATTTTGTTAGGGAGAAAGGGAAGGCTGGTAGATATAGGGAATGCTGGATGACTAAAGAAATTGAGGGTTTGGT